>NW_025746253.1:107729-141258 GCF_021184085.1 Oncorhynchus gorbuscha | reverse complement strand
TCATACAGGTAGATATTATAGTTGTTTATGTTTCATCACCTCATCATACAGGTAGATATTAATTGTTATATTAACTGTAGTTGCTGTCATCAGTCTGTTTTAACACCAGTAAACCTCATCATACAGGTAGATATTATAGTTGTTTATGTTTCATTAGGATAAATCCTATAGTTGCTGTCATCAGTCTGTTTTAACACCAGTAAACCTCATCATACAGGTAGATATTATTATAGGATAAATCCTGTAGTTGCTGTCATCAGTCAACACCAGTAAACCTCATCATACAGGTAGATAAAGTTGTTTATGTTTTCTATAAATCCTGTTGCTGTCATCAGTCTGTTTTAACACCAGTAAACCTCATCATACAGGTAGATATTATAGTTGTTTATGTTTCATTAGGATAAATCCTGTAGTTGCTGTCATCAGTCTGTTTTAACACCAGTAAACCTCATCATACAGGTAGATATTATAGTTGTTTATGTTTCATTAGGATAAATCCTATAGTTGCTGTCAGTCTGCTGTCATCAGTCTGTTTTGTTTTAACACCAGTAAACCTCATCATACAGGTAGATATTATAGTTGTTTATGTTTCATTAGATAAATCCTGTAGTTGCTGTCATCAGTCTGTTTTAACACCAGTAAACCTCATCATACAGGTAGATATTATAGTTGTTTATGTTAAATCCTGTATTAGGATAAATCCTGTAGATATGCTGTCATCAGTCTGTTTTAACACCAGTAAACCTCATCATACAGGTAGATATTATAGTTGTTTATGTTTCATTAGGATAAACACCAGTAAACCTATAGTAGATATTATAGTTGTTTATGTTTCATTAGTAAATCTGTCAGTCTGTTTTAACACCAGTAAACCTCATCATACAGGTAGATATTATAGTTGTTTATGTTTAAATCATTAGTCTGTTTTATAAATCCTATAGTTGCTGTCATCAGTCTGTTTTAACACCAGTAAACCCTCATCATACAGGTAGATATTATAGTTGTTTATGTTTCATTAGGATAAATCCTATAGTTGCTGTCATCAGTCTGTTTTAACACCAGTAAACCTCATCATACAGGTAGATATTATAGTTGTTTATGTTTCATTAGGATAAATCCTATAGTTGCTGTCATCAGTCTGTTTTAACACCAGTAAACCTCATCATACAGGTAGATATTATAGTTGTTTATGTTTCATTAGGATAAATCCTGTAGTTGCTGTCATCAGTCTGTTTTAACACCAGTAAACCTCATCATACAGGTAGATATTAAGTTGTTTATGTTTCATTAGGTAGTTGCTGTCATCAGTCTGTTTTAACACCAGTAAACCTCATCATACAGGTTGCTGTCATTGCATCAGTCTGTTTTAACACCAGTAAAACCTCATCATACAGGTAGATATTATAGTTGTTTATGTTTCATTAGGATAAATCCTATAGTTGCTGTCATCAGTCTGTTTTAACACCAGTAAACCTCATCATACAGGTAGATATTATAGTTGTTTATGTTTCATTAGGATAAATCCTATAGTTGCTGTCATCAGTCTGTTTTAACACCAGTAAACCTCATCATACAGGTAGATATTATAGTTGTTTATGTTTCATTAGGATAAATCCTATAGTTGCTGTCATCAGTCTGTTTTAACACCAGTAAACCTCATCATACAGGTAGATATTATAGTTGTTTATGTTTCATTAGGATAAATCCTATAGTTGCTGTCATCAGTCTGTTTTAACACCAGTAAACCTCATCATACAGGTAGATATTATAGTGACCAGTAGAACACCAGTAAACCTCATCATACAGGTAGATATTATAAAAGCAGTGCTCTATGTTTTGGGAATAGGGTGACATTTGGGATGCACTATGGTTGTACCTAATAAGTACTGCACCTGATACTTGGCAATGGTAGAGAACAATAAACACCTGATTACCAAACGATATGGCTCTTTTGGTACCTGGTCATTTGAGTGTATAGCATTTGATGATTAATACTATCATTAGCTATCGAATGTACATTTAAACTCCTCATAATTAAACCACGAGAAACCTTTCATTCATTCATTCAGAAAGTGTGGATATAGAGCCATGACCTCCATCCTGACCTAGGGAACATAGAGGCTTTACTGCCGTTTCCAACCTCAGACACACACTCCTCTCACACGCACACACGCACGCACGCACGCACGCACACACACACACACACACACGCACGCACGCACACACTCCTCTCACACACACACACACACACACACACACACACACACACACACACACACACACACACACACACACACACACACACACACACACACACACACCCTCTTTTACCCAACCAATTAGGGCATGTACTCAATATGCTGCCTATTTTAGCTGCGGCGTGCTGAGATGAGTGTGTTTAAGTTTTAGTCAGTGTCTAACTATAGCTGTAATGTTGTAGTCAGAAAAGGCGTATTTAGGTCACATTCAAATAAACAGCCGCCAGAGGCTTAGAATACACATCAGGCCGACCGTATATTCAACAAGCCCCAGATCTGCTGCATGTTCATTCAGCGCCAAAACGGAAGAAAACAGACCGAAACAGCGAGGCGCAAACTGAACTTGTCCAATGAGGAATCTACATCGTTGACTTCCGTTGCAAAACGTTATGCACTAATGAACACAACCCTGGTCATTACATTCATTGGAGAAGCATCACAGAGGATATAGACTGGCAGAGCAACTTGAGTCCGTTTCAACTTCCTCTCTCCTTCCTATTGATTTCTCTTTCCCTCCTCCTATTCCCCTCTCCTCCCAGTCTTCCTCTCCTTCCTATTGCTTTCTCTTTCCTCCTCCTATTCCCCCTCTCCTTCCTATTGCTTTCTCTTTCCCTCCTCCTCCTATTCCCTCTCCTCCCAGTCTTCCTCTCCTTCCTATTGCTTTCTCTTTCCCTCCTCCTATTCCCTCTCCTCCCAGTCTTCCTCTCCTTCCTATTGCTTTCTCTTTCCCTCCTCCTATTCCCTCTCCTCCCAGTCTTCCTCTCCTTCCTATTGCTTTCTCTTTCCCTCCTCCTATTCCCTCTCCTCCCAGTCTTCCTCTCCTTCCTATTGCTTTCTCTTTCCCTCCTCCTATTCCCTCTCCTCCCAGTCTTCCTCTCCTTCCTATTGCTTTCTCTTTCCCTCCTCCTATTCCCTCTCCTCCCAGTATTCCTCTCCTTCCTATTGCTTTCTCTTTCCCTCCTCCTATTCCCTCTCCTCCCAGTCTTCCTCTCCTTCCTATTGCTTTCTCTTTCCCTCCTATTCCCTCTCCTCCCAGTATTCCTCTCCCTTCCTATTGCTTTCTCTTTCCCTCCTCCCCCAGTCTTCCTCCTCCCCCCTCCTCCCAGTCACCTCCTCCCCCCATCACCTCCCTCCTCTTCCCTCTCCTCTCCCCCATCACCTCCTCCTCTTCCCTCTCCTCTCCCCCTCACCTCCTCCCCCCCATCACCTCCTCCTCCTCCCTCTCCTTCTCTCTTCAAGGTGATTGATTAGGATCTCCATGGCGACAGTCTCACTGGGGTCCGACACATAACGAAAAAAAGACATTACAGCTCAAATACTTTACATACAGAAATCCTCATCTTAGCAGTATTAGGGATCTCTCACCAGAAACGTCATGACTCCCTGGTCGTGGGCAAAATCACACCCTATTCCCTATTATAGTACACTACACTACATGGGCACTGGTTAAAGGTAGTGCACACCACAGGGAATAGGGTGCCATTTGGGACCTCTTCCTCCCTCCAGTCTTAAACACACGGTTGACACTGCGGTTAAACGGTTGCTTGGTAACTACTGTGTGTTCCAACCTACCAACCTCCACGCCATGACACGTGGGCATTGGGTTGGCATGACAGCTGGCATCTCTCCCTATAAAGACCTCCACCACATATGTGTCTGTGGTTCTCAAGACTGAAGATGAAAGTGTGGAATGGGACAAGTCCTAAGCAGCCCGGCTGGAGTGCCTGTTAGACTGGCACATTGTGGTTAGTGTGCGATCGCCAAGCTTGTAGCCCCGCGGCACGTTACCTCATAAAGCCTGAAGCTCTGATATTATCATGGTCTGACCACAGATCTCACATCACGCTATGGCAGGGCTGGGTGTTTAGGGTGGGTGGCTGGCAGGGTTGGGTGTGTGGGTGGCTGGCTGGCAGGGTTGGGTGGGTGTGTGTTTAGGGTGGGTGGCAGGGTTGGGTGGGTGTGTGGCTGGGTTGGGTGGGTGTGTGGGTGGCAGGGTTGGGTGGGTGGGTGGCTGGGTGTTTAGGGTGGGTGGCTGGCAGGGTGGGTGTTTAGGGTGGATGTGGCTGGGTGGGTGGGTGGCAAGTGTGTGTCACAGTGGCTGTTTCTTTCAGTTCTATGTTTATTCTCTTGTTCAGTTTCCATAGTGTTTCTGGCTTACAGACCGACTCGGCATCACTGTCGAGGGTCGGTACGGGCCGGGATTCAATGCACCTTTAAAGGCAATGTTCAACCAATGACAGGAGTTGGAATGGAATTGCTCCCAACTCAAACAAAATATGCACAAACAGACAGGCAGCAAGGAGCAAGAGAGAAGCAGCATGGAGCAAGAGAAGCAGCATGGAGCGAGAGAGAAGCAGCATGGAGCGAGAGAGAAGCAGCAAGGAGCGAGAGAGAAGCAGCATGGAGCGAGAGAGAAGCAGCAAGGAGCGAGAGAGAAGCAGCAAGGAGCGAGAGAGAAGCAGCAAGGAGCAAGAGAGAAGCAGCAAGGAGCGAGAGAGAAGCAGCATGGAGCGAGAGAGAAGCAGCAAGGAGCGAGAGAGAAGCAGCAAGGAGCGAGAGAGAAGCAGCAAGGAGCGAGAGAGAAGCAGCAAGGAGAGAGAGAGGCAGGACAAAGAGAGAGAGAGAGGGCAGGACAAAGAGAGAGAGAGAGAGGCAGGACAAAGAGAGAGAGAGAGAGAGGCAGGACAAAGAGAGAGAGAGAGAGAGGCAGGACAAAGAGAGAGAGAGAGAGAGGCAGGACAAAGAGAGAGAGAGAGAGAGGCAGGACAACGAGAGAGAGAGAGGCAGGACAACGAGAGAGAGAGAGGCAGGACAACGAGAGAGAGAGAGAGGCAGGACAACGAGAGAGAGAGAGAGAGAGGCAGGACAACGAGAGAGAGAGAGGCAGGACAACGAGAGAGAGAGAGAGGCAGGACAACGAGAGAGAGAGAGAGGCAGGACAACGAGAGAGAGAGAGGCAGGACAACGAGAGAGAGAGAGGGCAGGACAACGAGAGAGAGAGAGAGGAGGCAGGACAACGAGAGAGAGAGAGCAGGACAACGAGAGAGAGAGAGAGCAGGACAAAGAGAGAGAGCAGGACAACGAGAGAGAGAGAGGCAGGACAACGAGAGAAGAGAGAGAGGACAACGAGAGAGAGCAGGACAACGAGAGAGAGAGAGAGGCAGGACAACGAGAGAGAGAGAGAGGACAACGAGAGAGAGAGAGCAGGACAACGAGAGAGAGAGAGGCAGGACAACGAGAGAGAGAGAGGACAAGAGAGAGAGAGGCAGGACAACGAGAGAGAGAGAGAGGCAGGACAACGAGAGAGAGAGAGGCAGGACAACGAGAGAGAGAGAGAGAGGCAGGACAACGAGAGAGAGAGAGAGGCAGGACAACGAGAGAGAGAGAGGCAGGACAAAGAGAGAGAGAGAGGCAGGACAACGAGAGAGAGAGAGGCAGGACAACGAGAGAGAGAGAGAGGCAGGACAACGAGAGAGAGAGAGAGAGCAGGACAACGAGAGAGAGAGAGGCAGGACAACGAGAGAGAGAGAGGCAGGACAAAGAGAGAGAGAGAGGCAGGACAACGAGAGAGAGAGAGAGGCAGGACAACGAGAGAGAGAGAGAGGCAGGACAACGAGAGAGAGAGAGGCAGGACAAAGAGAGAGAGAGGCAGGACAAAGAGAGAGAGAGGCAGGACAAAGAGAGAGAGAGAGAGAGGCAGGACAAAGAGAGAGAGAGAGAGCAGGGACAAAGAGAGAGAGAGAGAGGCAGGACAAAGAGAGAGAGAGAGAGGCAGGACAAAGAGAGAGAGAGAGAGGCAGGACAACGGAGAGAGAGAGAGAGAGAGAGAGAGGCAGGACAGAGGAGAGAGAGAGAGAGGCAGGACAAGAGAGAGAGAGAGAGGCAGGACAAAGAGAGAGAGAGAGAGGCAGGACAAAGAGAGAGAGAGAGAGGCAGGACAACGAGAGAGAGAGAGGCAGGACAAAGAGAGAGAGAGAGGCAGGACAACGAGAGAGAGAGAGAGAGGCAGGACAACGAGAGAGAGAGAGGCAGGAGGAGAGAGAGAGAGGCAGGACAAGAGAGAGAGAGGCAGGACAACGAGAGAGAGAGGCAGGACAAAGAGAGAGAGAGGCAGGACAAAGAGAGAGAGAGAGGCAGGACAAAGAGAGAGAGAGAGGACAAAGAGAGAGAGAGGCAGGACAAAGAGAGAGAGAGGCAGGACAAAGAGAGAGAGGCAGGACAAAGAGAGAGAGAGACAAAGAGAGAGAGAGGCAGGACAACGAGAGAGAGAGAGGCAGGACAACGAGAGAGAGAGAGGCAGGACAACGAGAGAGAGAGAGGCAGGACAACGAGAGAGAGAGAGGAGGACAGAAGAGAGAGAGAGGCAGGACAAAGAGAGAGAGAGGAGAGGACAACAAGAGAGAGAGAGGCAGGACAAAGAGAGAGAGAGGCAGGACAAAGAGAGAGAGAGGCAGGACAAAGAGAGAGAGAGGCAGGACAACGAGAGAGAGAGAGGCAGGACAACGAGAGAGAGAGAGGCAGGACAACGAGAGAGAGAGGCAGGACAACGAGAGAGAGAGGCAGGACAACGAGAGAGAGAGAGGCAGGACAAAGAGAGAGAGAGGCAGGACAAAGAGAGAGAGAGGCAGGACAACGAGAGAGAGAGAGGCAGGACAACGAGAGAGAGAGAGAGAGGACAACGAGAGAGAGAGAGGCAGGACAACAAGAGAGAGAGAGAGAGGCAGGACAAAGAGAGAGAGAGAGAGAGAGGCAGGACAAAGAGAGAGAGAGAGAGAGGAGAGAGAGAGAGGCAGGACAAAGAGAGAGAGAGGCAGGACAAAGAGAGAGAGAGGCAGGACAAAGAGAGAGAGAGAGGCAGGACAAAGAGAGAGAGAGGCAGGACAAAGAGAGAGAGAGAGGCAGGACAACGAGAGAGAGAGGCAGGACAGAGAGAGAGAGAGAGAGGCAGGACAACGAGAGAGAGAGAGGCAGGACAAAGAGAGAGAGAGAGAGACAACGAGAGAGAGAGAGCAGGACAAAGAGAGAGAGAGAGAGGACAGGACAAAGAGAGGAGAGAGGCAGGACAAAGAGAGAGAGAGGCAGGACAAAGAGAGAGAGAGCAGGACAAAGAGAGAGAGAGAGGCAGACAGAGAGCAGAGAGAGAGAGGCAGGACAAAGAGAGAGAGAGAGGCAGGACAAAGAGAGAGAGAGAGAGGCAGGACAACGAGAGAGAGAGAGAGAGGCAGGACAAGAGAGAGAGAGGCAGGACAAACGAGAGAGAGAGAGGCAGGACAAAGAGAGAGAGAGGCAGGACAAGAGAGAGAGAGAGGCAGGACAAAGAGAGAGAGAGAGAGGGACAAAGAGACGAGAGAGAGAGAGGCAGGACAAAGAGAGAGAGAGGCAGGACAACGAGAGAGAGAGAGGCAAAGGACAACGAGAGAGAGAGAGGCAGGACAAAGAGAGAGAGAGGCAGGACAAAGAGAGAGAGAGAGAGGCAGGACAAGAGAGAGAGAGAGAGCAGGACAAAGAGAGAGAGAGAGAGGCAGGACAAAGAGAGAGAGAGAGGCAGGACAAAGAGAGAGAGAGAGGCAGGACAACGAGAGAGAGAGAGGGCAGGACAAAGAGAGAGAGAGAGGCAGGACAGAGAGAGAGAGGACAGGACAAGAGAGAGAGAGAGAGAGAGAGAGGAGAGAGAGAGCAGGACAAGAGCGAGAGAGAGAGAGAGCAGGACAAAGAGAGAGAGAGAGAGGCAGGACAGGACAGAGAGCGAGGAGAGAGGCAGGACAACGAGAGAGAGGAGAGAGGCAGGACAACGAGAGAGAGAGAGAGGCAGGACAAAGAGAGAGAGAGAGGCAGGACAACGAGAGAGAGAGAGGCAGGACAAAGAGAGAGAGAGAGGCAGGACAAAGAGAGAGAGAGAGGGACAAAGAGAGAGAGAGAGGCAGGACAAAGAGAGAGGCAGGACAAAGAGAGAGAGAGAGGACAGGAGAGAGAGCAGGACAAAGAGAGAGAGAGGCAGGACAAAGAGAGAGAGAGAGGCAGGACAAAGAGAGAGAGAGAGGCAGGACAAAGAGAGAGAGAGAGACAAGAGAGAGAGAGAGAGGACAAGAGAGAGAGAGAGAGGCAGGACAACGAGAGAGAGAGAGAGGCAGGACAAAGAGAGAGAGAGAGAGAGGCAGGACAAAGAGAGAGAGAGAGGAGGACAACGAGAGAGAGAGAGGACAGGACAAAGAGAGAGAGAGGCAGGACAACGAGAGAGAGAGGCAGGACAAAGAGAGAGAGAGAGGCAGACAAAGAGAGAGAGAGAGGCAGGACAGAGAGAGAGAGAGGCAGGACAAAGAGAGAGAGAGAGAGGAGGACAAAGAGAGAGAGAGAGAGGCAGGACAAAGAGAGAGAGAGAGAGGACAAAGAGAGAGAGAGAGAGGACAAAGGAGAGAGAGAGGCAGGACAAAGAGAGAGAGAGAGAGCAGGACAAAGAGAGAGAGAGAGCAGGACAAAGAGAGAGAGAGAGGCAGGACAAAGAGAGAGAGAGAGGCAGGACAAAGAGAGAGAGAGAGGCAGGACAAAGAGAGAGAGAGAGAGGCAGGACAACGAGAGAGAGAGAGGCAGGACAACGAGAGAGAGAGAGAGGACAGAGAGAGAGAGGAGGACAACGAGAGAGAGAGAGGCAGGACAACGAGAGAGAGAGAGAGCAGGACAAAGAGAGAGAGAGAGGCAGGACAAAGAGAGAGAGAGAGGCAGGACAAAGAGAGAGAGAGAGGCAGGACAAAGAGAGAGAGAGAGGCAGGACAACGAGAGAGAGAGGCAGGACAAAGAGAGAGAGAGAGGCAGGACAAAGAGAGAGAGAGGCAGGACAAAGAGAGAGAGAGAGAGGCAGGACAAAGAGAGAGAGAGAGGCAGGACAAAGAGAGAGAGAGAGGCAGGACAACGAGAGAGAGAGAGAGCAGGACAACGAGAGAGAGAGAGAGAGAGAGAGAGGCAGGACAACGAGAGAGAGAGAGAGGCAGGACAACGAGAGAGAGGAGAGAGAGAGAGAGAGAGAGAGAGAGAGGCAGGACAACGAGAGAGAGAGAGAGAGAGAGAGAGAGGCAGGACAAAGAGAGAGAGAGGCAGGACAACGAGAGAGAGAGAGGACAAAGAGAGAGAGAGAGGCAGGACAACGAGAGAGAGAGAGGCAGGACAACGAGAGAGAGAGAGGCAGGACAAAGAGAGAGAGAGGCAGGACAAAGAGAGAGAGAGAGGCAGGACAACGAGAGAGAGAGAGGCAGGACAACGAGAGAGAGAGAGGCAGGACAACGAGAGAGAGAGAGGCAGGACAACGAGAGAGAGAGAGGCAGGACAACGAGAGAGAGAGAGGCAGGACAACGAGAGAGAGAGAGGCAGGACAACGAGAGAGAGAGAGGGACAGGACAAAGAGAGAGAGAGAGGCAGGACAAAGAGAGAGAGAGAGGCAGGACAAAGAGAGAGAGAGAGGCAGGACAAAGAGAGAGAGAGAGGCAGGACAAAGAGAGAGAGAGAGGCAGGACAAAGAGAGAGAGAGAGGCAGGACAAAGAGAGAGAGAGAGGCAGGACAAGAGAGAGAGAGAGAGCAGGACAAAGAGAGAGAGAGAGAGAGAGAGAGGACAAAGAGAGAGAGAGAGGAGGACAACAAGAGAGAGAGAGGCAGGACAACGAGAGAGAGAGGCAGGACAACGAGAGAGAGAGAGGCAGGACAAAGAGAGAGAGAGAGAGGCAGGACAAAGAGAGAGAGAGAGGCAGGACAAAGAGAGAGAGAGGCAGGACAAAGAGAGAGAGAGAGGCAGGACAAAGGAGAAGAGAGAGGACAAAGACAACGAGAGAGAGAGAGGCAGGACAAAGAGAGAGCAGGACAAAGAGAAGAGAGAGAGAGGCAGGACAAAGAGAGAGAGAGAGGCAGGACAAAGAGAGAGAGAGAGAGGCAGGACAAAGAGAGAGAGAGAGGCAGGACAACGAGAGAGAGAGAGGCAGGACAACGAGAGAGAGAGAGAGAGAGAGGACAACGAGAGAGAGAGAGAGGCAGGACAACGAGAGAGAGAGAGGCAGGACAACGAGAGAGAGAGAGGCAGGACAAAGAGAGAGAGAGAGGCAGGACAAAGAGAGAGAGAGAGGCAGGACAAAGAGAGAGAGAGAGGCAGGACAAAGAGAGAGAGAGAGAGGCAGGACAAAGAGAGAGAGAGAGAGAGAGAGAGGCAGGACAAAGAGAGAGAGAGAGGCAGGACAAAGAGAGAGAGAGAGGCAGGACAAAGAGAGAGAGAGAGGCAGGACAAAGAGAGAGAGAGAGGCAGGACAAAGAGAGAGAGAGAGGCAGGACAAAGAGAGAGAGAGAGGCAGGACAAAGAGAGAGAGGCAGGACAAAGAGAGAGAGAGGCAGGACAAAGAGAGAGAGAGAGGCAGGACAACGAGAGAGAGAGAGAGGACAGAGAGAGAGAGAGAGAGAGGCAGGACAAGAGAGAGAGAGAGAGGCAGGACAAAGAGAGAGAGAGGCAGGACAAAGAGAGAGAGAGCAGGACAACGAGAGAGAGAGAGAGGCAGGACAACGAGAGAGAGAGGCAGGACAAGAGAGAGAGAGAGGACAGAGAGAGAGAGCAGGACAACGAGAGAGAGAGAGAGGCAGGACAACGAGAGAGAGAGGCAGGACAACGAGAGAGAGAGAGGCAGGACAACGAGAGAGAGAGAGGCAGGACAAAGAGAGAGAGAGAGGCAGGACAAAGAGAGAGAGAGAGGCAGGACAAAGAGAGAGAGAGAGGCAGGACAAAGAGAGAGAGAGAGGCAGGACAACGAGAGAGAGAGAGGCAGGACAACGAGAGAGAGAGAGGCAGGACAACGAGAGAGAGAGAGGCAGGACAACGAGAGAGAGAGAGGCAGGACAACGAGAGAGAGAGAGGCAGGACAACGAGAGAGAGAGAGAGAGGAGAGAGAGAGAGAGAGAGAGAGAGAGAGAGAGAGAGAGAGGCAGGACAACGAGAGAGAGAGAGGCAGGACAACGAGAGAGAGAGAGGCAGGACAAAGAGAGAGAGAGAGGCAGGACAACGAGAGAGAGAGAGGCAGGACAAAGAGAGAGAGAGAGGCAGGACAAAGAGAGAGAGAGAGCAGGACAAAGAGAGAGAGAGAGGCAGGACAAAGAGAGAGAGAGAGGCAGGACAAAGAGAGAGAGAGAGGCAGGACAAAGAGAGAGAGAGAGGCAGGACAAAGAGAGAGAGAGAGGCAGGACAAAGAGAGAGAGAGAGGCAGGACAAAGAGAGAGAGAGAGAGGCAGGACAAAGAGAGAGAGAGAGGCAGGACAAAGAGAGAGAGAGAGAGGCAGGACAAAGAGAGAGAGAGAGGCAGGACAAAGAGAGAGAGAGAGGCAGGACAAAGAGAGAGAGAGAGGCAGGACAAAGAGAGAGAGAGAGAGGCAGGACAAAGAGAGAGAGAGAGGCAGGACAAAGAGAGAGAGAGAGAGGCAGGACAAAGAGAGAGAGAGAGAGGCAGGACAACGAGAGAGAGAGAGGCAGGACAACGAGAGAGAGAGAGGCAGGACAAAGAGAGAGAGAGAGGCAGGACAACGAGAGAGAGAGAGAGGCAGGACAACGAGAGAGAGAGAGGCAGGACAACGAGAGAGAGAGGCAGGACAACGAGAGAGAGAGAGGCAGGACAAAGAGAGAGAGGCAGGACAAAGAGAGAGAGGCAGGACAAAGAGAGAGAGAGGCAGGACAAAGAGAGAGAGAGGCAGGACAAAGAGAGAGAGAGAGGCAGGACAAAGAGAGAGAGAGGCAGGACAACGAGAGAGAGAGAGAGAGAGAGAGAGAGGCAGGACAACGAGAGAGAGAGAGAGAGAGAGAGAGAGGCAGGACAACGAGAGAGAGAGAGAGGCAGGACAACGAGAGAGAGAGAGAGAGAGAGAGAGAGAGAGAGAGAGAGAGAGAGAGAGAGAGGGGCAGGACAACGAGAGAGAGAGAGAGAGAGAGAGAGAGAGGACAATGAGAGAGAGGCAGGACAACAAGAGAGAGAGGCAGGACAACAAGAGAGAGAGAGAGGCAGGACAACGAGAGAGAGAGAGGCAGGACAACGAGAGAGAGAGAGGCAGGACAACAGAGAGAGAGAGAGGCAGGACAACGAGAGAGAGAGAGGCAGGACAAAGAGAGAGAGAGAGGCAGGACAACGAGAGAGAGAGAGGCAGGACAACGAGAGAGAGAGAGGCAGGACAACGAGAGAGAGAGAGGCAGGACAAAGAGAGAGAGAGAGGGCAGGACAAAGAGAGAGAGAGAGAGGCAGGACAAAGAGAGAGAGAGAGAGAGGCAGGACAAAGAGAGAGAGAGAGAGGCAGGACAGAGAGCGAGAGAGAGAGAGGCAGGACAGAGAGCGAGAGAGAGAGAGAGGCAGGACAGAGAGCGAGAGAGAGAGAGAGGCAGGACAGAGAGCGAGAGAGAGAGAGGCAGGACAGAGAGCGAGAGAGAGAGAGGCAGGACAAAGAGAGAGAGAGAGGCAGGACAAAGAGAGAGAGAGAGGCAGGACAAAGAGAGAGAGAGAGGCAGGACAAAGAGAGAGAGAGAGGCAGGACAAAGAGAGAGAGGCAGGACAACGAGAGAGAGAGAGGACAAAGGACAACGAGAGAGAGAGAGGCAGGACAAAGAGAGAGAGAGAGAGAGAGAGGAGGACAAAGAGAGAGAGAGAGAGAGAGGCAGGACAAAGAGAGAGAGAGAGGCAGGACAACGAGAGAGAGAGAGGCAGGACAAAGAGAGAGAGAGAGAGGCAGGACAACGAGAGAGAGAGAGAGGCAGGACAACGAGAGAGAGAGAGGCAGGACAAAGAGAGAGAGAGAGAGAGAATGTCAGGACAAGAGAGAGAGAGAGAGGATCAGAGAGAGAGAGAGAGAGAGGACAACGAGAGAGAGAGAGAGAGAGAGAGAGAAGAGAGAGAGAGAGAGGCAGGACAACGAGAGAGAGAGACGAGAGAGAGGACAACGAGAGAACCAGGACAACTTTAGAGAGAGCAGGACAACGAGAGAGAGAGAGGCAGGACAACGAGAGAGAGAGGAGGCAGGACAACGAGAGAGAGAGAGGCAGGACAACGAGAGAGAGAGAGCTCAGGACAACGAGAGAGAAGAGGCAGGACAACGAGAAGAAGAGGCAGGAAACGAGAAAGAGAGAGAGAGGCAGGACAACGAGAGAGAGAGAGAGGCAGGACAAAGAGAGAGAGAGAGTCAGGACAAAGAAGAGAGAGAGAGAGGCAGGACAATGAGAGAGAATGAGAGGCAGGACAAAGAGAGAGAGAAGGCAGGACAAGAGAGAGAGAGAGGCAGGACAGAGAGCGAGAGAGAGAGGACAGGACAGAGAGCGAGAGAGAGAGAGGCAGGACAGACTGTTCTGAGAGAGGCAGGACAAAGAACCCTGGAGGCAGGACAAAGAGAGAGACTGAGGCAACAAAGAGAGAGAGAGAGGCTGGACAAAGAGATGAGGCAGGACAACGAGAGAGAGAGAGGGGACAAAGAGAAGCAGACAAAGAGTTTAAAAATGATTTATTAAACAACCAATAAGAGATAAACAGTGACAAACCCTGTTCACTGAACAATACAATAGGAAAAGAAAATACATTGTTTTTACAAAAACATTTTTACAAACGTTAGGAGCAACTGAGACTTCATCATAATGTTTAACTGGTGTGTCAGTCCTGTCATCATTATTAAGCCGTTAAGATAGCTGGGCCCCAATGTCTCATTAACTGTCTCAGGGTAGAAGTGCTGATCTAGGATCAGTTTTGCCTTTTAGAACACAATTAATGGATTGTTTAACTGGGACCTGATCCTGGATCAGCTCTCATACTCAGACGCTTGACACACTATCCCTAAACTAAAACCAGTCTGCTTTAGCATGAGCAGAAACTGGGGGAGGATGATTCAAGATACACTTCCTGACTGAGATTATTTTTTATAAGATTAATACATGTAACATAAATTAGGTCATAATTAGCTCCTCCCCATCAGCTGGTAATAAATCAATATAAAAAGTAAATAAAAACAGAATATGAGGGTATCGGGGTCGGGGTCAGTTTACCTTGAATTCCTGTCAATTCACAAGTATAGTCTAAATTCCAATTCTCCTCAATGCTTTTCAATGAGGATAATGAGGATTTGAACACCTTCAGTTTCTGAACTGACTGGAATCTAAATGGAGCTGACCCCAACCCTGGAGGGGACACCACCTGACTGTTTAACTGTCACACTGTTCTGTCTAGCATGACCCCAACCCTGGAGGGGACACCACCTGACTGTTTAACTGTCACACTGTTCTGTCTAGCATGACCCCAACCCTGGAGGGGACACCACCTGACTGTTTAACTGTCACACTGTTCTGTCTAGCATGACCCCAACCCTGGAGGGGACACCACCTGACTGTTTAACTGTCACACTGTTCTGTCTAGCATGACCCCAACCCTGGAGGGACACCACCTGACTGTTTAACTGTCACACTGTTCTGTCTAGCATGACCCCAACCCTGGAGGGGACACCACCTGACTGTTTAACTGCCACACTGTTCTGTCTAGCATGACCCCAACCCTGGAGGGGACACCACCTGACTGTTTAACTGCCACACTGTTCTGTCTAGCATGACCCCAACCCTGGAGGGGACACCACCTGACTGTTTAACTGCCACACTGTTCTGTCTAACATGACCCCAACCCTGGAGGGGACACCACCTGACTGTTTAACTGCCACACTGTTCTGTCTAGCATCAACTGGTGGTTGTTGAGAACATCACAACTTACACAGGGCCATCAGTGTGCTGTATGTGTGCAGGGTTTTGTTCCAGCCCACCACTAACAAAACAACAAATAAAATAAAATCAAATTTATTTATATAGCCCTTCGTACATCAGCTGATATCTCAAAGTGCTGTACAGAAACCCAGCCTAAAACCCCAAACAGCAAACAATGCAGGTGTAAAAGCACCTAAAACTATTCTTCATGAATTAGGTGAATCAGCACAGCAGGTGTTTTAGTGCAGGGTGAGTGCAAAACCCCGCAGCGCATCCCTGTACTATACGCTCATCCATAATAACCCTGGACCCCCAACCTCCATATGACCCCTCCTCCATATGACCCCCAACCTCCATATGACCCCAACCTCCCATATGACCCCCAACCTCCATATGACCCCCCTCCATATGACCCCCAACCTCCATATGACCCCTAACCGACATATGACCCCTAACCTCCATATGACCCCTAACCTCCATATGACCCCTAACCTCCATATGACCCCTAACCGCCATATGACCCTAACCTTCATATGACCCTGTTATCAATGTTAGTAGTGATGATTAATCTAAAGCTGACCAGGTTTCAAGATAAAAAACTTCTGCTAACGAACTTTGGGCTTTGGCTGAGTTCAGTTCTGTTCAGTCCAGTGTGGCTTCAGAACAGCTGCCCTGTGTAGGTGGGAGGGGACAGAGGTGTGTCCAGTCCCTACGGTGGAGGGGAGGGAGGATGGTGGAGGGAGGAGAGGGGACAGAGGTGTGTCTAGTCCCTACGGTGGAGGGAGGATGGAGGGCAGAGGGAACAGAGGTGTGTCTAGTCCCTACAGTGGAGGGAGGATGGAGGGCAGAGGAACAGAGGTGTGTCTAGTCCCTACGGTGGAGGGAGGATGGAGGGCAGAGGGAACAGAGGTGTGTCTAGTCCCTACAGTGGAGGGAGGATGGAGGGCAGAGAGAACAGAGGTGTGTCTAGTCCCTACGGTGGAGGGAGGATGGAGGGCAGAGAGAACAGAGGTGTGTCTAGTCCCTACGGTGGAGGGAGGATGGAGGGCAGAGGGAACAGAGGTGTGTCTAGTCCCTACAGTGGAGGGAGGATGGAGGGCAGAGGGGACAGAGGTGTGTCTAGTCCCTACGGTGGAGGGAGGATGGAGGGCAGAGGGAACAGAGGTGTGTCTAGTCCCTACTGTGGAGGGAGGATGGAGGGCAGAGAGAACAGAGGTGTGTCTAGTCCCTACGGTGGAGGGAGGATGGAGGGCAGAGGGAACAGAGGTGTGTCTAGTCCCTACGGTGGAGGGAGGATGGAGGGCAGAGGTGTGTCTAGTCCCTACAGTGGAGGGAGGATGGAGGGCAGAGGGAACAGAGGTGTGTCTAGTCCCTACGGTGGAGGGGATGGATGGAGGGCAGTCCCTAGTGGAGTGAGGATGGAGGGCAGAGGTGTGTCTAGTCCCTACAGTGGAGGGAGGATGGAGGGCAGAGGGGACAGAGGTGTGTCTAGTCCCTACAGTGGAGTGAGGATGGAGGGCAGAGGGGACAGAGGTGTGTCTAGTCCCTACAGTGGAGTGAGGATGGAGGGCAGAGGGGACAGAGGTGTGTCTAGTCCCTACAGTGGAGTGAGGATGGAGGGCAGAGGGGACAGAGGTGTGTCTAGTCCCTACGGTGGAGGGAGGATGGAGGGCAGAGGGGACAGAGGTGTGTCTAGTCCCTACAGTGGAGGATGGAGGGCAGAGGGGACAGAGGTGTGTCTAGTCCCTACAGTGGAGTGAGGATGGAGGGCAGAGGGGACAGAGGTGTGTCTAGTCCCTACGGTGGAGGGAGGATGGAGGAAGTGGTTCCTCTCCGTCAGGCTTTCCCTTCCCAGGCGTCGTCTCTCTGTTTAGCTGCCAGACGCTTCTGCTCTGAAAGACAGACAAGACAGGTTGATAGGAAAGTAAATCAATACCACTACTAGTTGTCAATACTATCATAAAGACAAAGACTAGTTCCACTTTAAAGGAGCAACATGTAATATATTATCCTTCATTTCTTCAGGGTTTTGTGAAAGACACTTAGAGAGGACTGCCTCTTACCATATCATTATCCAGAACACATCTGTTGAAAGGACATGAAGAAACGCACTGCTAATGTTTTTGCTGTCGTTGTCAACCTCTTGAACAAGAACTAATCTGAACACAGGAAGTTGTACAGAACAGTCTGACTGACTGTCACTGATAGACACACAGCACATGTTCATGTCTGTAAATGTCCATTTGAACATTTATTTCTTTGGTCTGTAATGTATTTTTCATGATGTGTCGGACCCCAGTAAGACCAGTTGTCTCCATTGGTGTCGGCTAACGGGGATCCTAATGAATCTAATAACCACACTGAAGTACACATAGAATATAGAACTTATATGATTAAGTCTACTGTATGAATCATGTGTATATGATTAAGTCTACTGTATGAATCACAGAAGAGTGTATATGATTAAGTCTACTGTATGAATCATGTGTATATGATTAAGTCTACTGTATGAATCACAGAAGAGTGTATATGATTAAGTCTACTGTATGAATCATGTGTATATGATTCAGTCTACTGTATGAATCACAGAAGAGTGTATATGATTCAGTCTACTGTATGAATCATAGAAGAGTGTATATGATTCAGTCTACTGTATGAATCACAGAAGAGTGTATATGATTAAGTCTACTGTATGAATCATGTGTATATGATTAAGTCTACTGTATGAATCACTGAAGAGTGTATATGATTCAGTCTACTGTATGAATCACAGAAGAGTGTATATGATTCAGTCTACTGTATGGATCACTGAAGAGTGTATATGATTAAGTCTACTGTATGAATCACAGAAGAGTGTATATGATTCAGTCTACTGTATGAATCACAGAAGAGTGTATATGATTCAGTCTACTGTATGAATCACAGAAGAGTGTATATGATTCAGTCTACTGTATGAACCATAGAAGAGTGTATATGATTCAGTCTACTGTATGAATCACAGAAGAGTGTATATGATTCAGTCTACTGTATGAATCACAGAAGAGTGTATATGATTAAGTCTACTGTATGAATCACAGAAGTGTATATGATTCAGTCTACTGTATGAACCATAGAAGAGTGTATATGATTCAGTCTACTGTATGAATCACAGAAGAGTGTATATGATTCAGTCTACTGTATGAATCACAGAAGAGTGTATATGATTAAGTCTACTGTATGAATCACAGAAGAGTGTATATGATTAAGTCTACTGTGTGAATCATGTGTATATGATTAAGTCTACTGTATGAATCACAGAAGAGTGTATATGATTCAGTCTACTGTATGAATCACAGAAGAGTGTATATGATTCAGTCTACTGTATGAATCACAGAAGAGTGTATATGATTCAGTCTACTGTATGAATCACAGAAGAGTGTATATGATTAAGTCTACTGTATGAACCATAGAAGAGTGTAGCTCGCATCCGCTACAAGACCATGGTGCTTGCCTACGGAGCTGTGAGGGGAACGGCACCTCAGTACCTCCAGGCTCTGATCAGGCCCTACACCCAAACAAGGGCACTGCGTTCATCCACCTCTGGCCTGCTCGCCTCCCTACCACTGAGGAAGTACAGTTCCCGCTCAGCCCAGTCAAAACTGTTCGCTGCTCTGGCCCCCAATGGTGGAACAAACTCCCTCTACGCCAGGACAGCGGAGTCAATCACCACCTTCCGGAGACACCTGAAACCCCACCTCTTTAAGGAATACCTAGGATAGGATAAGTAATCCCTCTCACCCCCCCCCCCCTTTAAGATTTAGATGCACTATTGTAAAGTGACTGTTCCACTGGATGTCATAAGGTGAATGCACCAATTTGTAAGTCGCTCTGGATAAGAGCGTCTGCTAAATGACTTAAATGTAAATGTAGAAGAGTGTATATGATTAAGTCTACTGTATGAATCACAGAAGAGTGTATATGATTCAGTCTACTGTATGAATCACAGAAGAGTGTATATGATTAAGTCTACTGTATGAATCACAGAAGAGTGTATATGATTAAGTCTACTGTATGAATCACAGAAGAGTGTATATGATTCAGTCTACTGTATGAATCACAGAAGAGTGTATATGACTACAGGATGTTACTGTATAAAAGCACATCCCACCTTATAATAATATCTTATTTGGTTGAAAATATGTCTTCTCTGGTTGAAAAGACGTATTTTCTGGTTGAAAAGACGTCTTTTCAATGTCTTGTGCTCCCTGGGCACCAGGGGGAGGGAGCGCTAGAACAATCTCAACAGAGCTTCACACAGAGACACATAATGTCTATGATCACATAACATCCTGTAAGTTCACCTGAGAACAGTAGAGCACAACAGTTATCCAGCCAGAAAACAAAGGCAGTTCCATAAGCAGTCATCTCCCTCCCTCCCCTCCCTTCCCCTCCCCTCCCCTCCGTACCTCGCCTCCCCTCCGTACCTCGCCTCCCCTCCGTACCTCGCCTCCTCTCCGTACCTCGCCTCCCTCTCGTCCCTCGCCTCCCTCCGTCCCTCGCCTCCCCTCCGTCCCCTCCCCTCCCTCCCTCCCCTCCGTCCCTCCCCTCCCTCCCTCCCCTCCGTCCCTCCCCTCCCTCCTCCCCTCCGTCCCTCCCTCCCTCCCTCCCCTCCCCCTCCGTACCTCCCCTCCCCCCCTCCCCTCCGTACCTCCCCTCCAGGTGAAAGCTATACTCCTTTACTGATGTCACTTGTTAAATCCACTTCAACCAGTGTAGATGAAGGGGAGGAGACAGATTAAATAAGTATTTTTAAGCCTTGAGACATGGATTGTGTATGTGTGTCATTCAGAGGGTGAATGGGCAAGACAACATATTTAAGTGCCTTTGGTAGTAGGTGCCAACTGCACCAGAGTGGACTGGTCCTGCTGGCTGTATATATCCACTTATAAATCCCCTGGGAGGGGAAATAACACCAGAGTGGACTGGTCCTGCTGGCTGAATATATCCCCTGGGAGGAAATAACACCAGAGTGGACTGGTAAATATCCCCTGGGAGGAGAAATAAACAACAGGGAAATTATAGAGTAGAGGTTCTGCCCGGCAACACAGGGCGTGAGGAGAACAACTCAAGGAAACTCTTAACCAGAGAGACGGGAGAGTGTGTGTGTCAGCTGTCTAACCAGAAACCAAACCTCACACACACACACACACACACACACACACACACACACACACACACACACACACACACACACACACACACACACACACACACACACACACACACACACACACACACACACACACACACACACACACACACACACACACACACACACACACGCACACGTCTCCTCTCTCTCTCAGTGAAAGAAGTGGTCACCACCAGAAGACATCTAGTTGTCCGTTCTTCCTGACAATCTGTTCTATATTTGTATCTCCTCAGGACACTACTTTCCCCCCAATAGCTGGTCTTTGGAAGCAAGGCTACACTTAAAACAACATGACTGGAAGCCATTTCCAGGACGTGCAGTGTGTGTGTGTGTGTTTATAGAACACTAGATGAGCGCATTGTCCTCAGTCTCTCTGAGGCTGAGACTCTTCTTCGGGTTCACGGTCCTGGAAAGATATCACTGACAGAACACCACCCCCTAGTGGTAGCAACACTCTACGACAGCTTACTTCAACTGGCATACTAATGATGTGGATAAACCCTGGATTGCTGACGCTACGTATTGGCTAATTACGGCCATGTTGGCACTCCCCAGAGGGATCAGTCCTCCATAGGAATGAATGGAATTCTACAATATTTGAATTAAATGTTTCAAGGACAAAATTACTTGTATTTAAATTTTTTGCTGTTGTAGTGGGACAGTAAGATTAGAAATAAAATATTTAACAATGTTTTTATTCTATTTTTTTTATGTTCCTGTTTGAATAATCTAATTTAAAGTTTGCATTAAGGTTTGCTACAATGTAGTGAGTGTACAGCTTGTATAACAGTGTAAATCTGCTTGTCAAAAACTAATGTTGACATTAATAAATGCATTTCCATAGCTTCCAATATATATATATATACAGTATATCACATTTTTTGTTTGTTTTTTTGTTGTTGAATTTGACCCCTTTTTCTCCCCAATTTCGTAGCGTTAGTCTTGTCTTATCGCTACAATTCCCGTACGGGCTCGGGAGACGCGAAGGTTTAAAGTCATGCACAACCAAGACGCACTGCTTCTTAACACAGCGCCATCAAACCTGGAAGCCAGCCGCACCGACGTGTCGGAGGAAACACCGTGCACCTGGCAACCTTGGTTAGTTCGCACTGCGCCTGGCCCACCACAGGAGTCGCTGGTGCGCGATGAGACAAGGATTTCCCTACCGGCCAAACCCTCCCTAACCCGGACGACGCTAGACCAATTGTGCATCGCCCCACGGACCTCCCGGTCGCGGCCGGTTACGACAGAGCCTGGGCGCGAACCCAGAGTCTCTGATGGCACAGCTGGCGCTGCAGTACAGCGCCCTTAACCACTGCGCCACCCGGGAGGCCGACACATTTTTGTAAATATTTGAGTATATCTTTTCATGTGACAACACTGAAGAAATGACACTTTGCTACAATGTAAAGGAGTGAGTGTACAGCTTGTATAACAGTGTACATTTGCTGTCCCCTCAAAATAACTCAACACATCAACCATTAATGTCTAAACCGCCTTTGAAAGGCCATCTTTATGTAGGGCAACAATTCTTTTTCAGATCCTCAGAGAGTTCTTTGCCATGAGGTGCCATGTTGAACTTCCAGTGATCAGTCAGTATGAGGGAGTGTGAGAGCGATGACAGCAAATTTAACACACCTGCTCCCCATTCACACCTGAGACCTTGTAACACTAACGAGACACATGACACCGGGGAGGGAAAATTGGGCCCAATTTGGACATTTTCACTTAGGGGTGTACTCACTTTTGTTGCCAGCGGTTTAGACATTAATGGTTGATGTGTTGAGTTCTTTTGAGGGGACAGCAAATGTACACTGTTATACAAGCTGTACACTCACTACTTTACATTGTAGCAAAGTGTCATTTCTTCAGTGTTGTCACATGAAAGATACACTCAAATATTTGCAAAAAATGTGAGGGGTGTACTCACTTTTGTGATATACTGTATATATTTACAATGCAGGAGTACCAAGACGGCTTTGCGGTGGCTTCAAAACAGCGCCCCCTGTCAGTCACCCAGGGTTATCCCCATCATTGGTCGTACCCCATCAGAACCCCTTATTCTAAAAGAGTTTTAATACATAGATCTAGAAAACAACACCCCATAATCGTGTGGAGAAAAAAAAGGTTTAGACATTTTTGCAAATTGAACAAATTGATTATTTTTGTTTTTATATATATATACACATTTTAGAATCAGGCTGTAACGTCACAAAATGTTGAAAAAGTCAAGGGATCTGAATACTTTCTGAATGCACCGTATAGCTTCAAAATATGGTTAAAACGATCAGTCTGATGTGATGGATGGTCAGTCCTTGCACACATAGCGGTCTGTGAATTGGAGAGGGGTTACATCCCTCAGCCGTTTACCAAAACAAGTGGCGGGGTCACCTCTGTTGTTATTATTACTAGAATTACAGATTGCCCCTTGAAATCACGTACCTCTGGCATCTTGCAGTTTCTTTCTCTCTGCTTCACGGTGCTCTTTGCTCTGGGGACTCTTGACGCCCAGCGCCCCCATCACCAGCCTGCGGGCCAACACTGCACTGGTCTGGGGACGCTCCTTAGTAGGGAGCAGGTAGTCTGGAGGAGGGAGGGACAGTGTTGAGGGATTGAAAGAGGAAGAGAAAGGGGACAAGAAAGTAAAATAAAGTTTTTAAAAAGCAAGGAAGATGGACAAAGAATACACAACAAGTGACAAGAAAGGGAGAAGCAGGGAAGAATAAATGAAGAGAATACAGGAGATATGAGATAGAGAATACAGGAGATGAGAGGGAGAATACAGGAGATATGAGAGAGAATACAGGAGATATATGAGAGAGAATACAGAGATAGAGGAGAATACAGCAGATATATGAGAGAGATACAGAGATGAGAGAGAGAATACAGGAGATATATGAGAGAGAATACAGGAGATATATGAGAGAGAATACAGGAGATATATGAGAGAGAATACAGCAGATATGAGAGAGATACAGGAGATGAGAATACAGGAGATATGAGAGAGAGAATACAGGAGATATGAGAGGGAGAATACAGCAGATATATGAGAGAATACAGGAGATGAGAGAGAATACAGGAGATATGAGAGGGAGAATACAGGAGATATGAGAGGGAGAATACAGCAGATATGAGAGAGAATACAGCATATATGAGAGAGAATACAGGAGATGAGAGAGAATACAGCAGATATATGAGAGAGAATACAGGAGATGAGAGAGATACAGGAGATA
Source organism: Oncorhynchus gorbuscha (assembly GCF_021184085.1). Taxonomy (NCBI): domain Eukaryota; kingdom Metazoa; phylum Chordata; class Actinopteri; order Salmoniformes; family Salmonidae; genus Oncorhynchus; species Oncorhynchus gorbuscha. The sequence continues at coordinate 117,845 of NW_025746253.1, read as the reverse complement.
TGAGAGGAGAATACAGGAGATATAAGAGAGAGAATACAGCAGATATATGAGAGAGAATACAGGAGATGAGAGAGAATACAGGAGATATGAGAGGGAGAATACAGGAGATATGAGAGGGAGAATACAGGAGATATATGAGGAGAGAATACAGGAGATGAGAGAGAATACAGCAGATATATGAGGAGAATACAGGAGATGAGAGAATACAGGAGATATGAGAGGGAGAAATACAGGAGATATGAGAGGGAGAATACAGCAGATATATGAGAGAGAATACAGGAGATATGAGAGAGAATACAGGAGATATATGAGAGAGAATACAGCAGATATATGAGAGAGAATACAGGAGATGAGAGAGATATATGAGAGGGAGAATACAGGAGATATGAGAGGGAGAATACAGCAGATATGAGAGAGAATACAGGAGATGAGAGAGAATACAGGAGATATGAGAGGAGAATACAGGAGATATGAGATAGAGAATACAGGAGATATGAGAGAATACAGAGATATATGAGAGAGAATACAGGAGATGAGAGAGAATACAGCAGATATATGAGAGAGAATACAGGAGATATATGAGAGAGAATACAGCAGATATATGAGAGAGAATACAGGAGATGAGAGAGAATACAGGAGATATGAGAGAGAATACAGGAGATATATGAGAGAGAATACAGGAGATATATGAGAGAGAATACAGGAGATATAAGTGAGAGAGAGAATACAGGAGATATATGAGAGAGAATACAGGAGATATATGAGAGAGAATACAGGAGATATATGAGAGGGAGAATACAGCAGATATATGAGAGAGAGAATACAGGAGATATATGAGAGGGAGAATACAGCAGATATATGAGAGAGAATACAGGAGATATATGAGAAGAATACAGGAGATATATGAGAGAGAATACAGCAGATATGAGAGGGAGAATACAGGAGATGAGAGAGAATACAGGAGATATATGAGAGAAATACAGGAGATATATGAGAGAAAATACAGGAGATGAGATATGACAGACAGAAAGACAGACAGACAGACCAGGTCTAAGATGAAGGAGTTCCAGAAATACTCAGTCAGATAATGGAGGATAAAGGATGGACAGATGAATGAAAGAGAGGACAGTCAGTACCTGAGCAGCTGCGAGCCTTGGCCCTGGTGGTGACGGAGGCTTCAGCCAGAGACCTGACCTTTCAACAGCGGGTGTTTGGTCCTCAGAGCCTCCCGAGCTGACACACACACACAAATAACCCACGTGCACAGACAGAGAGTTCAGTTGCTAAATGTTTACCTCAGATGTTGACTTGGGTGTTGACTGAGAAGACAGCTAAGTCAGCTCTACTATTAAAACATGTTGACCACGACTTCATTTGATCATCCAAACATCTTCAGTAAAGTTTGACAGAAGAGAGACACGCGGTGTTTCGATAAGGTATGAAACATGTTCAACTGTATCCGTCACCTGTGTCAGGTGTAGCTCACCTGTGATGAGGTGTGTGAATAACTGACAGTGTCGGACAGAGCTGCCAGAGTCTATGGCTTTTCCTTTCCTTTATAAAAGCTGTGTGACTCACCTGCTATGGGGCTGTTGAAGAGAGCCAGGGCGTGTGTATCGTCCACAAACTGGATGTCAAAGCCTCTCTGCCTACACACACACACACACACCTTCAGCATCCTTCATCACCGCCATACTGTGGCGGAGCTGAGCCACATACTGTAGGCGGAGCTTCGCCCACATCATGTAGGCGGAGCTTCGCCCACATACTGTAGGCGGAGCTTCGCCCACATACTGGGCGGAGCTTCGCCCACATACTGTAGGCGGAGCTTCGCCCACATACTGTAGGCGGAGCTTCGCCCACATACTGTAGGCGGAGCTTCGCCCACATACTGTAGGCGGAGCTTCGCCCACATACTGTAGGCGGAGCTTCGCCCACATACTGTAGGCGGAGCTTCGCCCACATACTGTAGGCGGAGCTTCACCACATACTGTAGGTGGAGCGTCGGCTGCCCCTCGACGGATCATCGCTGTGTATTGATAGGGACTAGGGTGTGACTGAACCTCAGGACTCGGAAAAAGACAGTGAAGGCTGGTACGTACTGGTAGGCCTGGAAGGATTTGACCAGGTCTTCAGTCTTAAACTCTGTGGGGAAGTCGTAGATTTCTATGATGTTAGACAGCTCATCCTCCGTGAGCTCAGTGTCATCATCCCCCTCTCTGTCCTGATCCAAGCTGTAGTAGTCAAACCTGGCCTCCTGCACCGGCCGCTTCTTCCTGCCCTGCTTTATGGCCAGCTGAGAGAGAGAGAGAGAGAGGGTGAGAGAGAGAGGGTGAGCGAGAGAGAGGGTGAGCGAGAGAGAGGGTGAGCGAGAGAGAGGGTGAGCGAGAGAAGGTGAGAGAGAGAGGGTGAGAGAGAGAGAGTGAGAGAGAGAGGGTGAGAGAGAGAGAGAGGGTGAGAGAGTCATTTTGCTTGCTAGTCTCCTAACGATTTCCAACTATAGACAGAACAGTAGATGTGTAAATAACAGCATTGCAGCGATAGTACCACTAATAAGTAGCAAACATGTAGCAGACATACTGAGTGTTACAGCAGTAATCTGGGGGACAGGGACAGAAACTCACCTCCTGACAGACAGGGACAGACACAGGTAGACAGACTCACCTCCTGACAGACAGGGACAGACACAGGTAGACAGACTCACCTCCTGATAGACAGGGACAGACACAGGTAGACAGACTCACCTCCTGACAGACAGGGACAGACACAGGTAGACAGACTCACCTGACAGATAGGGACAGACACAGGTAGACAGACTCACCTCCTGATAGACAGGGACAGACACAGGTAGACAGACTCACCTCCTGACAGACAGGGAGAGACACAGGTAGACAGACTCACCTCCTGACAGACAGGGAGAGACACAGGTAGACAGACTCACCTCCTGACAGACAGGGAGAGACACAGGTAGACAGACTCACCTCCTGACAGACAGGAGACAGACAGACTCACCTCCTGACAGACAGACAGGTAGACAGACTCACCTCCTGATAGACAGGGACAGACACAGGTAGACAGACTCACCTCCTGACAGACAGGGAGAGACACAGGTAGACAGACTCACCTCCTGACCGACAGGGACAGACACAGGTAGACAGACTCACCTCCTGACAGATAGGGACAGACACAGGTAGACAGACTCACCTCCTGACAGATAGGGACAGACACAGGTAGACAGACTCACCTCCTCTAGCACATGGGGTTCCAAACACTCTCCTTCATCATCAAGAGAGCGTCCCAGCTCTCCTCCTCCTCCTCTTCCTGAGGGCCTGCCTCTATCCCTCCCAGGGTCCCCCCTTCTCTCTCAGATGGAGAACTCTTGCTCCCCGTCTCCAGTCGCGAACCCACATCTCCATCTCCTCCCTGGTTGGCTGTAGCAGCCTGTCCGTCATTCTGTGGCCCCACGTCGCCTCCTCCTCCTTCTTCTACCGTCTCCTCCAGTTTGGCCTCACCGTTTAGGACTCCATTCCCCTCTCCTCCCGTCTTCCCTCCTTTGTCCTTCTTGTTCTTGGCATTCTTTCGGGCCTTGTCCGTGTAGCGAGCCTGGGCTTTGGTTTGCCATCTCCCTGGGTTTGAGCCTTATCTTTGGGGCCGTCTTGCTTCTTCTTGGGCTGGTAGAGGGGCTTGTCTGCCTTCTTGGAGCAGGATGCGGAGGGCTGGGGTTGGCGCAGTCCTCTTGAGGTTGTTCCTCCTCCATCACCATACAACAGTCCTACATGGAAGAGAAAGGAGGAGGAACAAATCATTAAAGATGCATAGGTTAATTGAGCAGCTAGGCCCCTCTCTCCAATTCTCTTTAGTTAAGTCGCATAAGCCCCCTCATGAGTTTAATAGCTAACACGCATGCGCCATGGTATTTAGAACCATTTCAACTGCATGTACAAATCTTACACAACTATACTGTTCTAAATTAAAAACAAGTCCAAACTGGTTAACTACACTCTCTGCTAATTCGTTGTCAGTAACGGGGTGTTTGAGTGATAAATTAGACTTGGCTGCGTTATGCAGCAGCATCCAGTGTAACTAGCAATAACCCGAATACACCTAAACGCATAACGCACTGTAGAGCAAGACATTCTATACAATTATTTCCTTACGATCATAAACATATAAGCATTAGAAAAATACCTTAATCTGTCGCTTATCACTTGGCTAGATATCAACCGAACAGCAAACCGCCGGATGTTTAGAATTAGAAGGGTCGAAAAAACATACTGTCGCATGTATATTACGTAATACTAAAATCGCTGCTGGTAGTTGTAGTTCTGTTGAGAAAAAGACAAGTCATTGGTCGAACCGCCGAATATTAAAAGTATTCGTTCCACCCTTATTGGATAACCACTTACACAAGTGCTTGCATAATGCAACAACATTGAAATTGTATAAGGCAATTTACACAACGCATTGTAATACAGTAACCTTTTCTCATCCTAGCGCTTCCACAGTCGAAGGATAGAACACCGGAGTCCTGCAGAAAACTGATATAAAGTAAGATTTATGTGCAGTGTTTGAATGAAATGATCTCTTCTTCTCCCAAACGAATAAACAGCAGCGCACAGGAGGTCCATGTTCTGAAATAAGTGTTCATCTCAGTATTACAGTTGTGATTACAGTATTGCACAACTGACGACATAATAATAGTATAATAAAACCTGCTGCAGGTGCACGCAGAACTCTTGACGTAATCTAATGCACGAGGTCTTCACTGCATGTATGGTTTTTCTCTTGATAGTTTTCCTCATTGCATATTTATGGTACGTTTTCACTTTTGTACACTGGTACGCACATTTTTCTATAGGTAATTGTCATGTTAGGCTCTTTTGGACAGGGTAAATAGGAATTTCGCCGTTTGAGGGTATTGCTGTTGAGTCGATGATGTAATGATGTAAATTATGCACTGTAGACAATGTTTTTGTTATTGTTCAGTGTGCTGCCTGCTGTACCTGCTCTCACCAACCTATATTCTGCAGTAACCTATACTATGCTATGCATGCCCTATGATTCTAATGTTGATATCAAATGATGGTGTTTAAAACCGTGTATTAACATAGTGGTCTAAGGTTACATATAAACACCCTGTAACTTTGTGAATATTTAACTAAAAGCCCATTTGGTGTCTGTTGCAGAATTGGGGAATTTGGATCAATTCCATTTCTATTCAGATTGTTGTGATGATGCTGCGTTGGTGTGCGGGTCTTCCCCTGCTCCTCCCCCTTCTGGTGCTGTGTGGGCGTGGTTTGGCCCAGAGTTCCGAGCCCATGTTTCGGTCAGTGACTGAGACGGTCCTACCTCCTGACAACCAGCACAACCCCACCCAGCTGAACTATGGGATGGCCGTTACTGATGTGGATGGAGACGGAGACCTGGAGGTGGTGGTGGCGGGGTGAGAGTGTGGGTGGGGGGTTAGATAAAGAAAGAGAGAGTTGGAGAGGGCATTCAAATGCCATCATTGAGTACAGTGTACTGGACCATAGGACTTTACAGGCTGTGCATAAATTACCCAATATTCTCAACTTACACCCATTCTTGGGTTCAACGGCCCTAACCTGGTTCTGAAGTTGGGGCTCTGGTCAAAGTAGTGCACTATCCAGGGAATAGGGCTCTGGTCAAAGTAGTGCACTATCCAGGGAATAGGGCTCTGGTCAAAGTAGTGCACTATCCAGGGAATAGGGCTCTGGTCAAAGTAGTGCACTATCCAGGGAATAGGGCTCTGGTCAAAGTAGTGCACTATCCAGGGAATAGGGTACCATTTAGGACTACACCTCCTAATGTTCTCCACTACACCTCCTAATGTTCTCCACTGTACCTCCTAATGTTCTCCACTACACCTCCTAATATTCTCCACTGTACCTCCTAATGTTCTCCACTACACCTCCTAATGTTCTCCACTACACCTCCTAATGTTCTCCACTACACCTCCTAATGTTCTCCACTGTACCTCCTAATATTCTCCACTACACCTCCTAATGTTCTCCACTACACCTCCTAATGTTCTCCACTACACCTCCTAATGTTCTCCACTGTACCTCCTAATATTCTCCACTGCACCTCCTAATGTTCTCCACTACACCTCCTAATGTTCTCCACTACACCTCCTAATGTTCTCCACTGCACCTCCTAATGTTCTCCACTACACCTCCTAATGTTCTCCACTACACCTCCTAATGTTCTCCACTACACCTCCTAATGTTCTCTACTACATCTCCTAATGTTCTCCACTGCACCTCCTAATGTTCTCCACTGCACCTCCTAATGTTCTCCACTACACCTAATGTTCTCCACTGCACCTCCTAATGTTCTCCACTACACCTCCTAATGTTCTCCACTACACCACCTAATGTTCTCCACTACACCACCTAATGTTCTCCACTGCACCTCCTAATGTTCTCTACTAATGTTCTCCACTGCACCTCCTAATGTTCTCCACTGCACCTCCTAATGTTCTCCACTACACCTCCTAATGTTTTCCACTACACCTCCTAATGTTCTCTACTAATGTTCTCCACTGCACCTCCTAATGTTCTCCACTACACCTCCTAATGTTCTCCACTACACCTCCTAATGTTCTCCACTGCACCTCCTAATGTTCTCCACTGCACCTCCTAATGTTCTCCACTACACCTCCTAATGTTCTCCACTACACCTCCTAATGTTCTCCACTACACCTCCTAATGTTCTCCACTACACCTCCTAATGTTCTCCACTACACCTCCTAATGTTCTCCACTACACCTCCTAATGTTCTCCACTACACCTCCTAATGTTCTCCACTACACCTCTTAATGTTCTCCACTACACCACCTAATATTCTCCACTACACCTACTAATGTTCTCCACCTCCTAATGTTCTCCACTGCACCTCCTAATGTTCTCCACTACACCTCCTAATGTTCTCCACCTCCTAATGTTCTCCACTACACCTCCTAATGTTCTCCACTACACCTCCTAATGTTCTCCACTACACCTCCTAATGTTCTCCACTACACCTCCTAATGTTCTCCACTACACCTCCTAATGTTCTCCACTACACCTCCTAATGTTCTCTACTAATGTTCTCCACTACACCTCCTAATGTTCTCCACTACACCTCCTAATGTTCTCCACTACACCTCCTAATGTTCTCCACTACACCTCCTAATGTTCTCCACTACACCTCCTAATGTTCTCCACTAATGTTCTCCACTGCACCTCCTAATGTTCTCCACTACACCTCCTAATGTTCTCCACTACACCTCCTAATGTTCTCCACTGCACCTCCTAATGTTCTCCACTGCACCTCCTAATGTTCTCCACTACACCTCCTAATGTTCTCCACTGCACCTCCTAATGTTCTCCACTACACCTCCTAATGTTCTCCACTACACCTCCTAATGTTCTCTACTAATGTTCTCCACTGCACCTCCTAATGTTCACTACACCTCCTAATGTTCTCCACTACACCTCCTAATGTTCTCTACTAATGTTCTCCACTACACCTCCTAATGTTCTCCAATGTTCTACACCTCCCAATGTTCTCCACTACACCTCCTAATGTTCTCTACTAATGTTCTCCACTACACCTCCTAATGTTCTCCACTACACCTCCTAATGTTCTCCACTACACCTCCTAATGTTCTCCACTACACCTCCTAATGTTCTCCACTACACCTCCTAATGTTCTCCACTACACTAATGTTCTCCACTGCACCTCCTAATGTTCTCCACTACACCTCTAATGTTCTCCACTACACCTCCTAATGTTCTCCACTACACCTCTAATGTTCTCCACTACACCTCCTAATGTTCTCCACTACAATGTTCTCCACTACACCCTAATGTTCTCCACTGCACCTCCTAATGTTCTCCACTGCACCTCCTAATGTTCTCCACTACACCTCCTAATGTTCTCTACTAATGTTCTCCTACTACACCTCCTAATGTTCTCCACTACACCTCCTAATGTTCTCCACTACACCTCCTAATGTTTTCCACTACACCTCCTAATGTTTCTCCTCCACTACACCTCCTAATGTTTTCCACTACACCTCCTAATGTTCTCCACTACACCTCCTAATGTTCTCCTAATGTTCTCCACTACACCTCTAATGTTCTCCACTACACCTCCTAATGTTCTCCACTACACCTCTAATGTTCTCCACTACACCTCTAATGTTCTCTACTAATGTTCTCCACTACACCTCCTAATGTTCTCCACTGCACCTCCTAATGTTCTCTACTAATGTTCTCCACTACACCTCCTAATGTTCTCCACTACACCTCCTAATGTTCTCTACTAATGTTCTCCACTACACCTCCTAATGTTCTCCACTGCACCTCCTAATGTTCTCTACTAATGTTCTCCACTACACCTCCTAATGTTCTCCACTGCACCTCCTAATGTTCTCTACTAATGTTCTCCACTACACTTCCTAATGTTCTCCACTACACCACCTAATATTCTCCACTACACCACCTAATATTCTCCACTACACCTACTAATGTTCTCCACTACACCTCCTAATGTTCTCCACTACACCTCCTAATGTTCTCTACTAATGTTCTCCACTACACCTCCTAATGTTCTCCACTGCACCTCCTAATGTTCTCCACTGTACCTCCTAATGTTCTCCACTACACCTCCTAATGTTCTCCACTACACCTCCTAATGTTCTCCACTACACCTCCTAATGTTCTCCGCTACACCTCCTAATGTTCTCCACTACACCTCCTAATGTTCTCCACTACACCTACTAATGTTCTCCATTCTCAGGTACAACGGTCCTAACCTGGTGCTGAAGTATGACCGTGGTCAGCAGAGGCTGGTGAACATAGCGGTGGATGACCGCAGCTCTCCATTCTACGCCCTGAGAGATGCCCTGGGGAACGCCATCGGGGTGACCGCCTGCGGCGTGAGACGGGGACGGGCGGGAGGAGATCTACTTCCTCAATACAAACAACGCTTACTCTGGTAAATAACAATAACAGCAGGTAAACACAAACACCATCAACAATGCTTAAACAACAACAATGGTTACTCTGGTAGTCAGTAGCAACCTTCTTTTGGAAGGTCGGGCCACATACTCTGACAAGCTCTTTAAGTTCCGTAACGGACGCTTCGAGGGACCTGTTGGGGATGACATCAACGTGCGCAGAGGAGTAGCCAATCGGATGGCAGGACGCTCCGTGGCGTGTGTGGACAGAAAAGTATGTGGGGCCAGTCTCCATCCTCTCTCACCATTTTCTCTGTCCATCTGTGTGTGTCTGTCATCGTCTATATGTCTGTATGCCCCACCCCCTCTCTTTCTCTTACCCCCTCTACTGTAGGGTACAGGGCATTATGCTGTGCATATTTTCTGTGTGTGGTCTATGTCTGTACCCCCTCTCTCTAATCCCCCCTTTCTCTCTACTGTAGGTACAGGGCATTATGCTGTGTATATTTTCTGTGTGTGTGGTCTATGTCTGTACCCCCTCTCTAATCCCCCTCTTTCTCTCTCCTGTAGGGTACAGGGCGTTATGCTGTGTATGTAGCTAACTATGCCAGTGCAAATGTTGGTCCCCATGCCCTGATAGAGATGGACGAGGCAGACCAGTGACCTGGCCAAGGGCATCATCGCCCTGTCTGACGAGCAGCACAGGCCGGGGTCAACAAGTACACAGGTACTGGACAAGAGTGAATGGAAGAAATGTGTGTGTGCGCTTACCATCTCAAACTAATATCTTCTATATTATGTATCTGTTTGTCTCTCCCACCAGGTGGGCGTGGTGTAGTGGTTGGACCAATCCTGAGCCAGAGCAGCTCTGACGTGTTCTGTGACAACGAACGGACCTAACTTCCTATTCGAACAATGGAGACGGAACCTTCACTGACATGGCTCAACAGGCAGGTGTGTCTAGAGTGTGTGTGTCTACATTTACATGTGCGCATTTAAGTCATTTAGCAGGCTGGTTTATTATCAGAACGACGTGTCTAGAGTGTGTGTGTCTAGGGTGGGTGTGTGTGTCTAGAGTGTGTGTGTCTAGGGTGGGTGTGTGTGTCTAGAGTGTATGTGTCTAGGGTGGGTGTGTGTGTCTAGGGTGG
>NW_025746253.1:0-107229 GCF_021184085.1 Oncorhynchus gorbuscha | reverse complement strand
TCCCATCTCCCTCTGCCTCCCCTTTCTCATGTAATGCCTCTTTACCTCCCTCCCAGCTCCCTCTGCCTCCCCTTTCTCATGTAATGCCTCTTTACCTCCCTCCCATCTCCAGATGCCTCTGCCTCCCCTTTCTCATGTAATGCCTCTTTACCTTCCCATCTCCCTCTGCCTCCCCTTTCTCATGTAATGCCTCTTTACCTCCCTCCCATCTCCCTCTGCCTCCCCTTTCTCATGTAATGCCTCTTTACCTCCCTCCCATCTCCTCTGCCTCCCCTTTCTCATGTAATGCCTCTTTACCTCCCCTCCCATCTCCCTCTGCCTCCCCTTTCTCATGTAATGCCTCTTTACCTCCCTCCCATCTCCCTCTGCCTCCCCTTTCTCATGTAATGCCTCTTTACCTCCCTCCCAGCCCAGATCTCCCTTTCTCATGTAATGCCTCTTTACCTCCTCCCAGCTCCCCTTTCTCATGTAATGCCTCTTTACCTCCTCCCATCTCCCTCTGCCTCCCCTTTCTCATGTAATGTCTCTTTACCTCCCTCCCAGCTCCAGATGCCTCCCCCTTTCTCATGTAATGTCTCTTTACCTCCCTCCCAGCTCCAGATGCCTCCCCTTTCTCATGTAATGCCTCTTTACCTCCCTCCCAGCTCCAGATGCCTCCCCTTTCTCATGTAATGTCTCTTTACCTCCCTCCCAGCTCCAGATGCCTCCCCTTTCTCATGTAATGCCTCTTTACCTCCCTCCCATCTCCCTCTGCCTCCCCCTTCTCATGTAATGTCTCTTTACCTCCCTCCCAGCTCCAGATGCCTCCCCTTTCTCATGTAATGCCTCTTTACCTCCCTCCCATCTCCCTCTGCCTCCCCCTTCTCATGTAATGTCTCTTTACCTCCCTCCCAGCTCCAGATGCCTCCCCTTTCTCATGTAAGATCCCAGCTCCAGATGCCCAGAGGGAGACGGTGTTTGTTTGTGCTGTCTGCAACTCCACCCTCAGCAAGTGAGAAATGACTTCCACCTCCTACCCACTCATGGAAACCTAGGGAGGGTACTGCCCCTCCTACCCAGGGTTCGAAGCTCCTTGGCTGGGTAGAGCCCGCGGCAGATCAGCCTCTACCCCGCCTGGGGTGGTTCAAAACCCCAGGTTGTCTGGTTCTCTGGCTCCAGCCCAGGTGACCAGGTTATTAAGATGAACCAGTCCCAAATGGCAACCTATTCCCTATAAATTACACTGCTTTTGCCCAGAGCCCTATGGGGTTCCCTATGGGCCCTGGTCTACAGTAGTGGACTATATAGGGAATAGGGTGTCATTTGGGACACTACCACAGACTCTCATCAGCTTGTGTTGCATTGAGATTTATCCTGTACTGTCATTCTGTCAATGGAGGTCCTGAGAATGCTGAGAGGTGTGTGTGTGTGTGTGTGTGTGTGTGTGTGTGTGTGTGTGTGTGTGTGTGTGTGTGTGTGTGTGTGTGTGTGTGTGTGTGTGTGTGTGTGTGTGTGTGTGTGTGTGTGTGTGTGTGTGTGTGTGTGTGTGTGTGTGTGTGTATGTATAGGATATGCTATAGATTGACCCTGTTATAACTTATCCATTCTGTAGTGGTTTTATATGTTGGTCCTAATGTTAATTTAATGGATGTAAAGACAGGATGCTAAAGACTATGCCTCAGTCCTAAATGGCATTCTCTAATCCCCATGGAGCATAACCTAACCCCATGGAGTGATTTCCAGAGGTGATCCCAGAGCTGTGTTCAAATACTCATACTAGCTGTACTATTTGTGATGTAACATTGAGTATGTAGTTAAGTACTTATTGGACATAGTATGCCAAATGTTCCTGGATGTCGTACTAAATTCACCTAAATACGAAGTATACAAGCAGTGGACACTATTTCTGTGCTTTTAGGGACCATAATGCAATTCTTCAGAAAATGGGCGTGGCTTCACCAACGTTTTCAGATTTGAGGAAAATGGCTGACGAGAGCAGATAGAAATGAATTGCTTTAAGAAAATGTTGAGCAATGTAATAAAGTAATGACTTTTCAAACAAGTTAAACGTTATGTTGGCTGACAATTTATTAGCTACGCTGTCCTTACGAACCACAGCATGTCATTCAGCAGTATGTACCGGGCTGTTAGCTAGCTACCTAACGTTAGTTGGCTACTAATACATTGAACTTGCCAGGTAGTACATTGAACTTGCCAGGTAGTATATTAACTAACTACCAAATGTTTATTGACTTGATTATTCACATCATTCTTAGCTAAGTGCACAGAATAGCTGAATAAAACGCGTTGAATATGGCCGGTGTCAGTAAACGTTGTCAAGGGAAAAAAGCGTTATTAAATTGTTGCCTGCAGCACAGTTAGTCACCAACACCCTGGATAAAATGAAAACTGCCTAACCAGCTCTGCTAGGGTGAGTAAAATGGTCAGGGTGAGGGTTTCTCTCATTTGTGTCTGGAGGTAGCTAGCCAGTTAGCTTGGGTGCTTGACTGCCGTTGTGAGGACAGAACGCTCAGATCAACCCTACTCATTTACATTTACATTTAAGTCATTTAGCAGACACTCTTATCCAGAGCGACTTACAAATCCCATGGAGATCTCTGCAGCCAGTTTGACCTCTGCCTCCACTCCTTGGCCAGAGCGTCTATTGTGGGCTCCGAGACCGAAAAGCTCTGGATTTACGAACTGACAACGCTTTACGAACGCACCCCATATTGAATTTACAGACACAGCCGAAATCGTAAAATGTCTAGCGAGTAATTTGTTATGCTAACAAGCCAGCAAGAGGTTGCATAGCAACAGCATCAACTTCTGGTAGACAGGCGAAGTGCTAGTACACTCAACTGAAAGGATACCCTTCGTTTCCAGTATTCTAAAATTAACTAATAGTATGTAGTATACAGGAGGTTGGTATGGGTACTTGAACACAGCACAGGCTTTAGATTGACACATAAGAATGTACATGTTACACTTTTACCATTGTGATCACCAATATTCAATCCACTGAAAGTTTATATTTATCCAATTTATTAATTAATTCATTTGTTTGATTAGCTTGACAGGAATGGAGGAGTTTGTTTACTCTTCATTGCTTCAATAAACTGTGATTTTGAATGTTTGAAATTAATTTATGGCATATTTTTCCTGCCTTTTTTCAGCCTAGTTGTAGAGAGCTCTGTTTAAAAAATAAAAAATGTAAAAAGAGAGTGTGCAGGTTTGGTGCATCTGTTTGCGTTTCACTACCGTAAACATTGTATCTGTCCCATTGTGGCGTCTGTGAGAGCTAAGCAGCACCATAGAGGTCATCTCCTTTTTGAGGTAGTCCTCAACTACTACTTCTATGACTTGGTAAACATACTGAAAAGGTGCATACTGCCACTTGCATTGTGTTGTTTGAACAGATATAAAGCCAAGGTTGGTGATTTACTGCCACCTGCAGTCATGACTACTTCAGAATCATCCTCAATGGTGCTGCCCATGCTAAAACAGGCCTTTGGGCACTAGAGTCCTCTATCTATCTCTATGGTCACTACTCAACCCAAATTCACCACATGCCAGAAGGCTCCAGGTTCCTCTCCTCACAACCCAAATCTATCACATGCCAGAAGGCTCCAGGTTCCTCTCCAATCCTCTCCTCACAACCCAGGGAGAATCTCAATAGTCTGAAGTACTTTCCTTACTTTGTTGTTTTCCTTAATTCCACCTGTCTTCCTCCGTATTGTTTCCACCTTTCCTATCTCCTAAAATCAGTTTGTATTACCAGAAGGAAAGGAAACAAGGAGAGGAATGTACAGTCGTAGCCAAAAGTTGAGAATGAGACAAATATACAGTTTCACAAAGTCTGCTGCCTCAGTTTGTATGATGGAAATTTGCATATACTCCAGAATGTTATGAAGAGTGATCAGATGAATTGCAATTCATTGCAAAGCCCCTCTTTGCCATGCAAATGAACTGAATCCCCCCAAAAACTGTCCATTGCATTTCAGCCCTGCCACAAAAGGACCAGCTGACATCATGTCAGTGATTCTCTCGTTAACACAGGTGTGAGTGTTGACGAGGACAAGGCTGGAGATCACTCTGTCATGCTGATTGAGGTCGAATAACAGACTTGAAGCTTCAAAAGGAGGGTGATGCTTGGAATCATTGTTCTACCTCTGTCAACCATGGTTACCTGCAAGGAAACACGTGCTGTCATCGTTGCTTTGCACAAAAGGGCTTCAAAGGCAAGGATATTGCTGCCAGTAAGATTGCACCTAAATCAACCATTTATTGGATCATCAAGAGCTTCAAGGAGAGCGGTTCAATTGTTGTGAAGAAGGCTTCAGGGCGCCCAAGAAAGTCCAGCAAGTGCCAGGACTGTCTCCTAAAGTTGATTCAGCTGCGGGATCGGGGCACCACCAGTACAGAGCTTGCTCCGGAATGGTAGCAGGCAGGTGTGAGTGCATCTGCACGCACAGTGAGGCAAAGATCAGGGACAGTCTGATATTCTGCAAAAGGTACAGGGATTGGACTGCTGAGGACTGGGGTAAAGTCATTTTCTCTGATGAATCCCCTTTTCGATTGTCCGGAGAAGACAAGGTGAGCGCTACCATCAGTCCTGTGTCATGCCAACAGTAAAGCATCCTGAGACCATTCATGTGTGGGGTTGCTTCTCAGCCAAGGGAGTGGACTCACTCACAATTTTGCCTCGGAACACAGCCATGAATAAAGAATGGTACCAACACATCCTCAGAGAGCAACTTCTCCCAACCATCCAGGAACAGTTTGGTGAAGAACAATGCCTTTTCCAGCATGATGGAGCACCTTTCCATAAGGCAAAAGTGATAACTAAGTGGTTCGGGGAACAAAACATCAATATTTTGGTTCCATGGCCAGGAAACTCCCCAGACCTTAAACCCATTGATAATTTGTGGTCAATCTTCAAGAGGCGGATGGACAAACAAAAACCCACCAATTCTGATAAACTCCAAGCATTGATTATGCAAGAATGTGCCGCCATCAGTCAGGATGTGGCCCAGAAGTTAATTGACAGCATGCCAGGGCGGATTGCAGAGGTCTTAAAAAAGAAGGGTCAACACTGCAAATATTGACTCTTTGCATCAACTTAATGTAATTGTCAATAAAACACTTATGAAATGCTTGTAATTATACTTCCGTATTCCATAGTAACATCTGACAAAAATATCGAAAGATACTGAAGCAGCAAACTTTGTGTAAATTAATATTTGTGTCATTCTCAAATCTTTTGGCCACGACTGTACACAAGTGCTACGCAATGATATATAGACCACGCCCCGCGCCCTACCCCCTCGTGTGAGGTCCTCCCAACCCCCGCCGCTCTCTGCCCCACCCCATCCTCTCCTCCCCCTCTGTCTCTTCCTCCCGCCCTCCAACCCGTCCCAGTGTCCCAGTAAAGCGCTTTGAGCTCCGGGACTCGTCCTAGTAGCCTAACGCCGTCAGATGGAAACATGGCGACTGAGGTGAGAATGAATAGACTAATCTATCGTCTTCTTCAGCCTATGTCTTTCCCTTTACCTCTATGGGCATATGGTTGTATTGTCTTCCATGTGAGCAGGTAGCCTTGTGGAGACGGTTGTAACCTATATTCTGAACCGTTTGAATGGCGTTTGTCAGTAACAGCAAGGTTAGCCCTATGATAGAAAAGATTGTGTAGCATACAATCATTTCAATCTCTGTTATCAAGCAACAATAGAAATCAACACAACAGTTGTTTATTTACGTATAAAAAGTTCATTTCGAATATAACATTTGCTCAAACGGGTCAGGCAGGCAGGTTCATTTTGGCAAATAAATAATCTGTTTTGATTAGAAATGGAAGGCTTGTCATTTTAACACTTCTTCGGTCACCCTGACCGTCATGGCATGTGAATAGCATATAATCCCTATATCATTATATTGCCATATTAAAGGCGTCGGGAGGCTACGTGCCTGAATAGAGGTTAGTTAGAGGAATTATCTTTGTAGCACGAACAGCATTTCCAGGGCTGTGTAGCCTATGCTACAACTTGTGCTTGAGAACAGGGATAAGCAAGCAATCCTCGCGCCGTTAAGCTGTTTTGGTGAAAGCAGAGCTCTTGTTTTTTTTTTGTCTCTAGAGTTCCGCCGTTAATCCGGTATAGGCAGGCTGGCCCGTGCTAGTGCTGAAACCTACTAAAGAGAGATCAGCACCGTGGACAGCAACCCATTGAGGTCAAGGAGAGAAAATCTCCGCGTTTACAACGTTATTCCGTCCAACTGCCCTTTTTATTGGCTCTCATTCATCGACACATTGGGGAAACAAGCTTGACGAACCATAACAGCCTAAACTAGTTTCCCAAAGCAAGAAACTAGACTGGCCTACACCCCCCCCACACCCACGCCTAAACGGCTAAGTCCACAACTATGGACATCAAGCGTCTTTAGGGAGGGGGGGGGACGATCATTTGGTGCCATCCTTGGCCTATTGAGCCTTCTAACCCTGCTCTTACAGAGATTGATTTGTTGTGAGCTGTTCTGTGATGTTGGGCCTTCTTCTATTGGCTCAATTCCATGATCCGGCTGCTGTAGCAGTGTGCATGGTCAGAGAGAGAGGAGAGAGAGAGAGAGAGAGAGAGAGAGAGAGAGAGAGAGAGAGAGAGAGAGAGAGAGAGAGAGAGAGAGAGAGAGAGAGAGAGAGAGAGAGAGAGAGAGAGAGAGAGGGAGAGAGAGGAGAGAGAGAGAGAGAGAGAGAGAGAAGAGAGAGAGAGGGAGAGAGGAGAGAGGAAGAAAGGAGAGAGGGGACGGGAGAGAAGAGAGAGGGAAAGGAGAGAGGGGAAGGGAGTTAGCTACAGAGAGAGAAGACCAGTTAGAGATAGAGGAGAGAGAGTGTGTCTGTGTCTGTCTGGGCCGTGATCCAACGGACTGCCAGACAGACTTTGATTGAACACCTCTCCTCTATCATCGTATACCCCTAAAGACTACATCAGCCACTGTTTGTATACATTACCTCTTGAACAGAGAGTATGTGTGTGTGTGAGAGAGAGAGCGAATGAGCAGTTTAGTTTTATTCTCATGGTGAGTCATACACACTGCTTCCTCAGAACCAGAAAGTTAATCCATATTAGAATTCTATCCACAATCTCTCTCTCGCTCCCCCTCTCTTCCTCACACTCCTTTCTCTCTCCTCTCTCTCTCCCCAAATATGTGTGTGGTGTGGTGTGGTGTGTGTGTGTGTGGTGTGTGTGTGTGCGCGCTCTTATGTGTGTTTGTGTCCTGTAGTTCCATAACCTCCAAGAGTTGAGGCATAGTGCATCTCTGGCCAACAAGGTGTTCCTGCAGAGAGACTACAGTGAAGGGACCACCTGCCGCTTCCAGACCAAGTTCCCTTCTGAGCTGGAGAGCAGGGTGGGTAGTCTAACACACACACACCACACACCACACACACACCACACACCACACACACACCACACCACACCATACACACACACACCACACACCACACCATACACACACACCACACCACACACCACACACACACACACACCACCACACCACACACCACACACACACACCACACACACACACACACACACACACACACACACACACACCACACACCACACCACACACCACACCCCACACCACACACACACCACACCACACCACACCACACACACCACAAACACACACACCACACACCACACCACACACACACCACACCACACACCACACACACACCACACACCACACACACACACACACCACACACCACACACACACACACACACACACACACACACACACACACACACACACACACCACACCACACACCACACACACACACACACACACACCACACACACACACACACACACACACACACCACACCACACACACACACACACACCACACACACACACAAACACACACACACCACACACACACACCACACCACACACCACACACACACACACCACACACACACATGGCTGAAAAGACCGCTAACTGAGTGTCTCTCTGTCAGATTGAGCGGCCGTTGTTTGAGGACACCGTGAAGAGGTTGAATATCTACTATGCGGAGGCAGAGAAGATGGGAGGCCAGTCCTACCTGGAGGGATGTCTGGCCTGCGCTACAGCCTACCTCATCTTCCTATGTATGGAGACACGCTATGAGAAGGTGAGACCGGGCTAAACCACCACAAGAGAACCACAGTAGAACTTCAGTAAGACCACAATATAAACACAGTATAACCCCACAGTAGAACCACCACACTAGAACCACATAGTAGAACATCACAGTAGAACCACACAATATAAACACATTACGATCACAGTAGAACCACACAGTAGAAACATTACGACCACAGTAGAACCACACAGTAGAAACATTACGACCACAGTAGAACCACATAGTAGAACCTGAGGCCCAAGACACCAGTGTGAACGTCAACAGTGAAGAGGTGACTCCGGGATGCTGGCCTTCTAGGCAGAGTTACAAAGAAAAAGCCACAACTCAGACTGGCCAATAAAAAGAAAAGATTAACATGAGCAAAAGAACACAGACACTGGACAGAACACAGACACTGGACAGAACACAGACACTGGACAGAACACAGACACTGGACAGAACACAGACACTGGACAGAACACAGACACTGGACAGAGGACCTCTACCTAGAAGGCCAGCATCCCGGAGTCGCCTCTTCACTGTTGACGTTGAGACTGGTGTTTTGCGGGTACTATTTAATGAAGCTGCCAGTAGAGGACTTGTAAAGGTGTCTGTTTCTCAAACTAGACACTCTAATGTATAGTCGGGGCCAAAAGTTTTGAGAATGACACAAATATTAATTCTCACAAAGTTTGCTGCCTCAGTGTCTTTAGATATTTGTGTCAGATGTTACTATGGATACTGAAGTATAATTACAAGCATTTCATACGTGTCAAAGGCTTTTATTGACAATTACATTAAGTTGATGCAAAGAGTCAATATTTGCAGTGTTGACCCTTCTTTTTTAAGACCTCTGCAATCCGCCCTGGCATGCTGTCAATTAACTTCTGGGCCACATCCTGACTGTTGGCAGCTCATTGTTGCATAATCAATGCTTGGAGTTTGTCAGAATTTGTGGGTTTTTGTGTGTCCATCCGCCTCTTGAGGATTGTTCTCAATGGGATTAAGGTCTGGGGAGTTTCCTGGCCATGGACCCAAAATATCGATGTTTTGTTCCCCAAGCCACTTAGTTATCACTTTTGCCTTATGGCAAGGTGCTCCATCATGCTGGAAAAGGCATTGTTCGTCACCAAACTGTTCCTGGATAGTTGGGAGAAGTTGCTCTCGGAGGATGTGTTGGTACCATTATTTATTCATGGCTGTGTTGTGAGGCAAAATTGTGAGTGAGCCCACTTCCTTGGCTGAGAAACAACCCCACACATGACTGGTCTTAGGATGCTTTACTGTTGGCATGACACAGGACTGATGGTAGCGCTCACCTTGTCTTCTCCGGACAAGCTTTTTTCAGGATGCCCCAAACAATCGGATAGGGAATTCATCAGAGAAAATGACTTCACCCCAGTCCTCAGCAGTCCAATCCCTGTACCTTTTGCAGAATATCAGTCTGTCCCTGATGTTTTTGCTGGAGAGAAGTTGCCTCTTTGCTGCCCTTCTTGACACCAGGCCATCCTCCAAAAGTCTTTGCCTCACTGTGCGTGCAGATGCACTCACACCTGCCTGCTGCCATTCCTGAGCAAGCTCTGTACTGGTGGTGCCCCGATCCCGCAGCTGAATCAACTTTAGGAGACAGTCCTGGCACTTGCTGGACTTTCTTGGGCGCCCTGAAGCCTTCTTCACAACAATTGAACCGCTCTCCTTGAAGCTCTTGATGATCCGATAAATGGTTGATTTAGGTGCAATCTTACTGGCAGCAATATCCTTGCCTGTGAAGCCCTTTTTGTGCAAAGCAATGATGACGGCACGTGTTTCCTCGCAGGTAACCATGGTTGACAGAGGTAAAACAATGACTTCAAGAACCACCTTCCTTTTGAAGCTTCCAGTCTGTTATTCGAACTCAATCAGCATGACAGATTGATCTCCAGCCTTGTCCTCGTCAACACTCACACCTGTGACATGATGTCAGCTGGTCCTTTTGTGGCAGGGCTGAAATGCAGTGGAAATGTTTTTTGGCGATTCAGTTCATTTGCATGGAAAAGAGGGACTTTGCAATTAATTGCAATTCATTTGATCACTGTTCTTCTAACATTCAGGAGTATATGCAAATTGCCATCATACAAACTGAGGCAGCAGACTTTGTGAAAATTAATATTTGTGCCGTTCTCAAAACATTTGGCCACAACTGGACTGTCCTCTTGCTCAGTTGTGCACCGGGGTCTCCCACTCCTCTTTCTATTCTGGTTAGAGACAGTTTGCACTGTTCTGTGAAGGGAGTAGTATGCAGAGCTGTACGAGATCTTCAGTTTCTTGGCAATTTCTTGCATGGAATACCGTCATTGCTCAGAACAAGAATAGACTGACAAGTTTCAGAAGAAAGTTATTTGTTTCTGCCCATTTTGAGCCTGTAATTGAACCCAAAAATGCTGATGCTGCAGATACTCAACTAGTCTAAAGAAGGCCAGTTTTATTGCTTCTTTAATCAGAACCGTTTTCAGCTGTGTTAACATAATTGCAAAAGGGTTTTCTAATGATCAATTAGCCTTTTAAAATGATAAACTTGGATTAGCTAACACAACGTGCCATTGGAACACAGGAGTGATGGTTGCTGATAATGGGCCTCTGTAGATATTCCATTAAAAATCAGCCGTTTCCAGCTACAATAGTCATTTACAACATTAACAATGTCTACACTGTATTTCTGATCAATTTGATGTTATTTTAATGGACACAAAATAATAGCTTTTCTTTCAAAAACAAGGACATTTCTAAGAGACCCCAAACTTTTGAACGATAGTGTATGTTCCTTACTTTGTCATACTGTCTCCCTCTTTTGTTATTTCTTTCTCTCACTGTTCCCTCTCCCCCTCTCTCTCTAACCCTTTCATCCCCCTCTTTCTCAATCTCCCCCAGGTGTTGAAGAAGATAGGCAGGTACATCCAGGAGCAGAATGAGAAGATCTACGCCCCGCGAGGTCTACTCATCACTGACCCCATTGAGAGGGGCATGAGGGTCGTATCCTTACAGCTACTACTGCTACTCTGTGTGTGTGAGAGAGAGACAGACAAAGAAAAACAAAGACAGAGATGAAGAAAACAATAGACAGAGAGATTAAGAAAACAATATAGACAGAGAGGGTGAACAGTACACATGTATGAGATTTAAAGAGGGAGAAAGAGATGGAGCGAGAGAGATGACGAGTCAACAGTACACGTGGACTCCCAAGAATAAGGAGCTTGTACAGTGCGTGTGTATTGGATAGACCCAGACCCTCCTTATAGACCCAGGCCCTCCTTATAGACCCATACCCTCCTTATAGACCCAGACCCTCCTTTTAGACCCAGATACTATTGACCCAGACCCTCCTTATAGACCCAGACCCTCGTTATAGACCCAGACCCTCCTTATAGACCCAGACCCTCGTTATAGACCCAGACCCTCCTTATAGACCCCGACCCTCCTTATAGACCCAGGCCCTCCTTATAGACCCAGGCCCTCCTTATAGACCCAGACCCTCGTTATAGACCCAGACCCTCCCTATAGATCCAGACCCTCCTTATAGACCCAGACCCTCCTTATAGACCCAGACCATCCTTATAGACCCAGGCCCTCCTTATAGACCCAGGCCCTCCTTATAGACCCAGGCCCTCCCTATAGACCCAGACCATCCTTATAGACCCAGACCCTCCCTATAGACCCATACCCTCCCTATAGACCCAGACCCTCCTTATAGACCCAGACCCTCCCTATAGACCCAGACCATCCTTATAGACCCAGACCCTCCCTATAGACCCATACCCTCCCTATAGACCCAGACCCTCCCTATAGACCCTCCCTATAGACCCATACCCTCCCTATAGACCCAGGCCCTCCTTATAGACCCAGACCCTCCTTATAGACCCAGACCCTCCCTATAGACCCAGACCATCCTTATAGACCCAGACCCTCCCTATAGACCCATACCCTCCCTATAGACCCAGACCCTCCCTATAGACCCAGACCCTCCTTATAGACCCAGACCCTCCCTATAGACCCAGACCATCCTTATAGACCCAGACCCTCCTTATAGACCCAGACCCTCCTTATAGACCCATACCCTCCCTATAGACCCTCCTTATAGACCCAGACCCTCCTTATAGACCCAGACCCTCCCTATAGACCCAGACCATCCTTATAGACCCAGACCCTCCTTATAGACCCAGACCCTCCTTATAGACCCATACCCTCCCTATAGACCCTCCTTATAGACCCAGACCCTCCTTATAGACCCAGACCCTCCTTTTAGGCCCAGAACCACCCTTTAGACCCATACCCTCCCTATTGACCCAGACCCTCCTTATAGACCCAGACCCTCCTTTTAGACCCAGACCCTCCTTTTAGACCCAGATACTCCCTATTGACCCAGACCCTCCCTATTGACCCGGACCCTCCCTATTGACCCAGACCCTCCCTATTGACCCAGACCCTCCCTATTGACCCGGACCCTCCCTATTGACCCAGACCCTCCTTTTAGACCCAGACCCTCCTTTTAGACCCAGACCCTCCTTTTAGACCCAGACCCTCCTTTTAGACCCAGATACTCCCTATTGACCCAGACCCTCCCTATTGACCCGGACCCTCCCTATTGACCCAGACCCTCCTTATAGACCCAGACCCTCCCTATACACCCAGACCCTCCTTATAGACCCCGACCCTCCTTATAGACCCAGACCCTCCTTATAGACCCAGACCCTCCCTATAGACCCATACCCTCCTTATAGACCCAGACCCTCCTTATAGACCCAGACCCTCCCTATAGACCCAGACCCTCCTTATAGACCCAGACCCTCCCTATAGACCCAGACCCTCCCTATAGACCCAGACCCTCCTTATAGATCCAAACCCTCCTTATAGACCCCGACCCTCCTTATAGACCCCGACCCTCCTTATAGACCCCGACCCTCCTTATAGACCCGACCCTCCTTATAGACCCCGACCCTCCTTATAGACCCCGACCATCCTTATAGACCCCGACCCTCCTTATAGACCCCGACCCTCCTTATAGACCCCGACCTTACCTATTGAACCAGACCCTCCCTATACACCCAGACCCTCCTTTTAGACCCAGACCCTCCCTATAGACCCAGACCCACCCTTTAGACCCAGACCCTCCCTGTAGACCATCCCTATCGGAGTGTGTTCCTTCCTTTAACCCCATCCTGTCCAGATAGAGATCTCTATCTATGAGGACCGAGGCTCCAGTGGCTCCTGCTCAGGCTCCAGCTCTACGTCCGGCAGCAGTGCTCGGTGACCGGGTACATGTCACCTCCTCGCCACCTCCCCGGTCCCTGGAACGCTACACCCAACCACAGTGTTCGGTGACTGGGTCCACGGCACCTCTACCCCCCTGATCCCTGGAGCTCTACAACCCTGGTCCCTTAGAGAACCACCCCGACAGCAGTGCTTGGTGGGCTGGGTATGCCTCACCTACCGCAACCACAATGGCCCTGACCGTAACAAACTTGAGCTAACCGACCGAACATTCGATCGCAACTGAACCACATGGACCGAAGCAGATCAAGCTGAATCTATCAACGTTGGGAATACTGACGATTTAAAATTGCATTTTGGTTACATCCCAAATGACAGCTTCTTCAGGCCCTGTTAAAAAAGACACTATATAGGGAGCCATTTGGGACACAAGTCCTCCTATAGTGCACTAGTTTGGGGCTCTGGTTAAAAGTAGTGCACTAGTTTGGGGCTCTGGTTAAAAGTAGTGCACTAGTTTGGGGCTCTGGTTAAAAGTAGTGCACTGTGTTTGAAGATAGTAGTGTTCAAGACAGGGACTAGGGTGTCATTTGATATGGAACGATGATGGACTACTACACACCTACCCGTATTCATTAGTGCACATCGTAGTGAAACGTTTGAACCAGGGAAAACAGTTCTTATTGGACACGTTTCAGGTAGTCCCTCTACTGTTTCAGTTGGTTTTCTGCCGTTTGCTGTCTTGTGAATAGGCCCACGACCCAGACACGTACTGTAGGAGATCTAGGGTACTTCCCAAATGGCACCCTATTCCCTATATAGTGCTCTAATTCTGACCTGGGCCCTAGTAGTGCACTATATAGGGAGTAGGGAGCCATTTGGGATGTGGCACTACACAGCTCGGCTGAGATGTAAACCACATGGATGGGCTGATAGTAGCAAACAGATGAATGCAGCTCGTTCCATCCAGAGACATATATTTTAGCCTGTATAATGGCTCAGGTACCATCCACTGGTCAGTGTCATGATGCAGCTTGGTATCAAACACGCCACAACCCAGCTAACCTCTCGTCTTCAGTGCTGAACCACCAGCCCTCCTAGATCATGATTATGCAAATACACAGCTACCTGTATAGACTATGTAGCATCCTTTAACATAGTGTTCTTCAGTCCTGGTGTTTTAGTGCTGGTCTGGAACGAACGCCTGCACCAGGACCCTGTAATAAAGTCATGAACAATTCTTCCTGCACGCGCACAAACACTCCTTCCTTTTTTGCTACACAAACCCTCCTCCAAAGAACCATAAACTGCCAAAATGTCATTATTTATTGATGTGAAGCGTCTGCCTTTTTATTTTCATCTGGGACATGTTTAGGCAAATGTAGAGAACTGGAACCTTCATTAAATGTAGAGAACTGGAACCTTCATAAATGTAGAGAACTGGAACCTTCATTAATGTAGAGAACTGGAACCTTCATTAATGTAGAGAACTGGAACCTTCATTAATGTAGAGAACTGGAACCTTCATTAATGTAGAGAACTGGAACCTTCATTAATGTAGAGAACTGGAACCTTCATTAATGTAGAGAACTGGAACCTTCATTAATGTAGAGAACTGGAACCTTCATTAATGTAGAGAACTGGAACCTTCATTAATGTAGAGAACTGGAACCTTCATTAAAGTAGAGAACTGGAACCTTCATTAAAGTAGAGAACTGGAACCTTCATTAAAGTAGAGAACTGGAACCTTCATTAATGTAGAGAACTGGAACCTTCATAATGCTTGTTGTTGTTTGATACTCATGATCAGAAGAACTTTAATAAATAATCACTGCTCTTCCATCACTCCATTTTAACATGTCATATTTTTCACTGTAAAGGAAATACCCCCTGGGCACACACTGGTTTAGAATTCCATGTTATTTCAGTGGAGTGGGCACACACTGGTTTAGAATTCCATGTCATTTCAGTGGAATAGACGTTGAATTGACTTCTCTAGTCTGGTAAATATCTTCTCTCTCCCCAGAACCTAATCAAGCATCTGATGCAATTATGTGAGATTTTCAATCTGGGTTTCCGAAATTACATTCAGTATCACACCGTTTTCAAACTGTTACAGACAACATGCCTAAACGTTCCATTCACGTCTTACTATTTGGTCCAACTGAGCATGCCGACCCCCCCCCCCCCCCCCAAAAAAAAAAGAAGTGCATAGTTGTCCAGAGTTGAGGGGTCAAGGGTCACTCCTTCTAGCATCATACATGTCAAAGTTCATCCGGTAGGACCTTGACACTCCTGGAGCATCATTGGAGTCCATGCGAGGGCTGTGGTCAAAAGTAGTGCACGATATAGGGATTGACCAGGCTACCATATGGAACTCAGTCAAGCAATCCCCATGGAGGCATGCGACTGAGGGGCCTCATATCTCCATTCAGACCATGGAGAGGGCCAGTAGAAATAGGAGGGAGAGCCCAGAGAGGACGGGTCCCGGCTGGGGTGAGGAAGAGCGGACCCCCTGGAAGAACGGAGCAACAGCTGCAGAGAGATGGAGAAAGAGGGTAGTAACTAGTGGGTACCGTCTAGGGTTAGTCTGAGGGTAGTAACTAGTGGGTACCGTCTAGGGTTAGTCTGAGGGTAGTAACGAGTGGGTACCGTCTGAGGGTAGTAACGAGTGGGTACCTCTAGGGTTAGTCTGAGGGTAGTAACCAGTGGGTACCTCTAGGGTTAGTCTGAGGGTTGTAACGAGTGGGTACCGTCTAGGGTTAGTTTGAGGGTAGTAACGAGTGGGTACCTCTAGGGTTAGTCTGAGGGTAGTAACGAGTGGGTACCGTCTAGGGTTAGTTTGAGGGTAGTAACGTGTGGGTACCTCTAAGGTTAGTCTGAGGGTAGTAACGAGTGGGTACCGTCTGAGGGTAGTAACGAGTGGGTACCTCTAGGGTTAGTCTGAGGGTAGTAACGTGTGGGTACCGTCTAGGATTAGTCTGAGGGTAGCGACGAGTGGGTACCGTCTAGGGTTAGTTTGAGGGTAGTGACGAGTGGGTACCGTCTGAGGGTAGTAACGAGTGGGTACCGTCTGAGGGTTGTAACGAGTGGGTACCGTCTAGGATTAGTCTGAGGGTAGTGACGAGTGGGTACCGTCTGAGGGTAGTAACGAGTGGGTACCGTCTGAGGGTTGTAACGAGTGGGTACCGTCTAGGGTTAGTTTGAGGGTAGTAACGAGTGGGAACCGTCTAGGGTTAGTCTGAGGGTAGTAACCAGTGGGTACCTCTAGGGTTAGTCTGAGGGTAGTAACCAGTGGGTACCTCTAGGGTTAGTCTGAGGGTAGTAACGAGTGGGTACCGTCTGAGGGTTGTAACGAGTGGGTACCGTCTAGGGTTAGTTTGAGGGTAGTAACGAGTGGGTACCTCTAGGGTTAGTCTGAGGGTAGTAACGAGTGGGTACCGTCTAGGGTTAGTTTGAGGGTAGTAACGAGTGGGAACCGTCTAGGGTTAGTCTGAGGGTAGTAACGAGTGGGTACCGTCTAGGGTTAGTCTGAGGGTAGTAACGAGTGGGTACCTCTAGGGTTAGTCTGAGGGTAGTAACGAGTGGGTACGGTCTGAGGGTCTGAGGGTAGTGGGGTCTAGGGTTAGTCTGAGGGTAGTAACGAGTGGGTACCGTCTAGGGTTAGTTTGAGGGTAGTAACGTGTGGGTACCTCTAGGGTTAGTCTGAGGGTAGTAACGAGTGGGTACGGTCTGAGGGTAGTGACGAATGGGTACCTCTAGGGTTAGTCTGAGGGTAGTGACGAGTGGGTACCGTCTAGGGTTAGTCTGAGGGTAGTAACGAGTGGGTACCATCTAGGGTTAGTCTGAGGGTAGTGACGAGTGGGTACCGTCTAGGGTTAGTCTGAGGGTAGTGACGAGTCAGTACCGTCTGAGGGTAGTGACGAGTGGGAACCGTCTAGGGTTAGTCTGAGGGTAGCGACGAGTGGGTACCGTCTAGGGTTAGTCTGAGGGTAGTAACGAGTGGGTACCGTCTAGGGTTAGTCTGAGGGTAGTAACGAGTGGGTACCGTCTAGGATTAGTCTGAGGGTAGTAACTAGTGGGTACCGTCTGAGGGTAGTAACGAGTGGGTACCGTCTAGGATTAGTCTGAGGGTAGTAACGAGTGGGTACCGTCTAGGATTAGTCTGAGGGTAGTAACGAGTGGGTACCGTCTGAGGGTAGTAACTAGTGGGTACCGTCTGAGGGTAGTAACGAGTGGGTACCGTCTGAGGGTAGTAAAGAGTGGGTACCTCTAGGGTTAGTCTGAGGGTAGTAACGAGTGGGTACCGTCTGAGGGTAGTAACCAGTGGGTACCTCTAGGGTTAGTCTGAGGGTAGTAACGAGTGGGTACCGTCTGAGGGTAGTAACGAGTGGGTACCTCTAGGGTTAGTCTGAGGGTAGTAACGAGTGGGTACCGTCTAGGGTTAGTCTGAGGGTAGTAACGAGTGGGTACCGTCTAGGGTTAGTCTGAGGGTAGTGACGAGTGGGTACCGTCTAGGGTTAGTCTGAGGGTAGTGACGAGTGGGTACCGTCTAGGGTTAGTCTGAGGGTAGTAACGAGTGGGTACCGTCTAGGGTTAGTCTGAGGGTAGTAACGAGTGGGTACCGTCTAGGGTTAGTCTGAGGGTAGTGACGAGTGGGTACCGTCTGAGGGTAGTAACGAGTGGGTACCGTCTGAGGGTAGTAACGAGTGGGTACCGTCTAGAGTTAGTCTGAGGGTAGCGACGAGTGTGTACTGTTGGTAGGTAAAAGGAGAGGGAACGAGGGAGGAGAGCACCAGGCATATCATCAGTCCCCTCCATCCCTCTCTACTCACCCACACATGCCCTCCCGTCCTTGGTGGGCTTGTGGCCCCTGGAACATGTCTTCCTGGGGCCACAGTTATAGTGGCCGTAGGTGTTGATGCAGACTGGACGGCTCTTAGGGCACACCGGGGGCCCACTCTGTTGCTTACACTCGTTGTTGTCTGGGGGAGGGTTAAGGAGGGGGGTGTTAAGGATTTCATCCCCAACAAACATTTGGTTGATAAAATATTTTCATCAACTAAATATTTTCTTGAAAGAGAGTCTGATTCACTAGTTGTTGTCTGGCAGGGGAGGGCCAGGGTGGTTGGTGAGGGAGAAGGGAGGGGGGGGTAGTGAGGCATGAGGTAGTGAGACAAGGGGAGGGTGAATAGAGGGGTTGGGGGGCAGTGTGAGGGAGAAGGGTCAGAGGGAGGGATGGAAAAGGTATGGGAATAATTGATTACAGATCTTGTGCTTTGAAAAGATTGTTGGATTCCATCAATGTTGTTGTATTGATTTATTAGGGATGGTTAATTATTCTAAAACAAAAGAGCAAAGGGGAACAGTTTGACTTGTCAAGAAAAAGAAAGAAAAGTAGAACAATAAGGTAACACTTACAGAGAAGATGACACTTATGAAAGATCGAAGCAAAACAGAGATAATCTACTAGTTCAAATGACAAACAATATGGAGTGTCATTGGTCTTCGACAGTATACATTTTCTTGATGACAAGGCATATTTTTATTTTGCTTCAAGGCATCTCATTCACTGCCCTCACATACCTGCAGAGATAGAGAGGACCAGAGAGGAGCGAGAATGAGAGAGCGGGCGGAACTTCATTTATTAATCTGTATGTTTTACTATATTGTAAATGTTGTTATATTCCATCTATTCTCTGCCAGACAAGACAGATCTACATACCTGCACAGCGGCCATTCTTGACAAAGAATCCTTCCCCACACTGAAAAAGACCAGGACGTCAGTTCAAAGACATTCCCAGCTCCGCCATTTTGAATGCTAACAGAATGTAGTTGATGATTCAGTCACTTGTATTTCATCTGATGCTGTTGGGAGAAAGTCTAACATGCTGACTGCACCGGGCGTCCGCATGTTGAGTTTGTCCACCCACACCAGACACGATCAGAACACGCAGGTTGAAATCTCAAATTAACTCTGAACCAACTATATTAATTTGGAGACCGGTTGAAAAACATTAAACATTTATGGCAATTTAGCTAGCTTGCTGTTGCAGCTAATTTGTCCTGGGATATAAACATTGGGTTGTTATTTTACCTGAAATGCACAAGGTCCTCTACTTTGACAATTAATCCAAGTTTGTTTCTAGAAATCTCTCCTCCTTCAGGCTTCTTCCACTTTGGACTTTATATGGCAGTTGGCAAACAACTTTAAGGTGCATTACCACCACCAACTGGACTGGAGTGTGGACCTCAGTTCATCTTTCAATCACCCACGTGGGGCCTCCCGGGTGGCGCAGTGGTTAAGGGCGCTGTACACCAGCGCCAGCTGTTCCACCAGAGACTCTGGGTTCGCGCTCAGGCCGCGACCGGCCTAGCGTTGTCCAGGATAGGGAGGGATTGGCCGGTAGGGATATCCTTGTCTCATCGCGCACCAGCGACTCCTGTGGCGGAGTCGAGGTTGCCAGGTGCACAGTGTTTCCTCCGACACATTGGTGCGGCTGGCTTCCGGGTTGGATGCGCGCTGTGTTAAGAAGCAGTGCGGCTTGGTTGGTTTGTGTATCGGAGGACGCATGACTTTCGTCTCTCCCGAGCCCGTACGGGAGTTGTAGCGATGAGACAAGACTAACAATTGGAAATTGGGGAGAAAAAAGGGGTAAAATTCAACAACAAAAAAAAAAAAAAAAAAATCACCCACGTGGGTATATGCTCCTAAAAACCAATGAGGAGATGGGAGAGGCGGGACTTGCAGCAAATAGAATCAAGTTCTATTTTAGCGCCTTTTTACACAGACACTCATTGACGCGCGCGAGCACTGTGGATGCAATGATTGAATAACATGTCAGCATGTAACGGTTAGAAATCTCCACACAATGTAATTAAAACAGAAAACCTACTGTTGTCATTGGGTAAGAATGTAAGAATGTAGTCACTGGTGATGGATTGGCTGAAACTTTTACCCAGGGTCATAGTTCATAGTTCATATGTCGTGGTGTAAGTCCGCAGAGCGTACCTGGGTATCAGGGGTCAGCACAGACTCCTCCCCCTCTTTAGGGTAGCCAATCTCCATCACAGAGTTCATGTCACCAGGCTGCAGTGGGCGGGCCACGGAACGGCCATCCGGCCAATAGACCTCCACCACGGTGACCTCGTCCTTGCCTGTGAGCCAATGTGAAGAAAGGAAGATAAATGCACAAGCTATCCAGAACTATCCAGAACTACTAGCTAATATGTCTACAAGATGTCTGCTGCACAGGAGGTTGGTGGCACCTTAAATCGGGCAGAACAGGCGTGTGGTAATGACTGGAGCGGAATGGTATCAAATACATCCAATTATTGCCAGGTGTTTGATGCCATTCCATGTGCTCCGTTCCAGACATTATTATGAGCCGTCCTCCCCTCAGCAGCCTCCACTGCGCCCTATGCACTCGTGGAGATCTGAGAGGATTTGATTGGGAGAAGCAGTATGGCGAAACTTCCACATCCGAGCCAGAGGGGAAATTGGATCATCAAATTGACTGCACCTATTAAATCCTCTCAGGTCTCTACAAGTGCATAGGGTCTAGGGGTCCATTTGGGATTAGGCCGTAAATGGGAAATAAACAGGAAGTTACCCAGTCCAAAGTGGGCGACAGGCTCCATCTCACAGAGGTACCCCGAGCCACCGTCGATGATGCGCATGAGAGCCCCACTCCGATTGGTGTAGGCCGTGACCCGGGCCCCGCGGGCGAAGGAGCCGAACCGCGTGCGAGGGATTACACGCAGCCAGTGATTGGACGAGCCCTGTCAGGGTGAAAGGTCAGAGGGTAAAGCTGATGGGTCAGGAATATGTCGGGTGATATCATGGGCCCTGTTCAAACACTTGAGTTCATCCTCCTTCCTTCCATATAAATATGATAATAAACAAGGAGATAACACATTGATTTGGAATCGTCGCCTTGCATTAAAATATCTCAATGAAATCTCATCCGCTTGCAGTAATTCTCCACCAGGGGGCAGTAATTCTCCACCAGGGGACAGTAATGAGGTCGTGACCATAGAGAGAAAAGGGGGTCTGGATGGATAGAACCCGTTGTAGCAGGATCAGTACTCCAGCACTGCTGTTCAATCACCAATATTAGTGTGGAGGTTGTTTTTTTTCAACCCAAAATAATAAGAAATTTTACTACTTTAAAAAAATGGAGAAAGCCCATGCTGTCACAGGAGCCATGATGGCTATACAGTCTGGGTAGACAGTACACTGTCCCGCTCTCAGCACATATCAAAGCTGCAGGCTAAAGTTCAATCTAGACTTGGTTTCCTCTATCGTAGTCGCTCCTCTTTCACCCCAGCTGCCAAACTAACCCTGATTCAGATGACCATCCTACCCATGCTAGATTACAGGTCAGCAGGTAAGGGTGCTCTCGAGCGGCTAGCTGTTCTTCACCATTCGGCCATCAGATTTGCCACCAACACTCCTTATAGGACACATCACTGCACTCAACTCATCATCTCTGTATACCCGTCGCAAGACCCACTGGTTGATGCTTATTTATAACCCCCCCCCACCAAGATATCTACCGCAGCCCTCATCCTCCCCATACAACATCCATTCTGCCAGTCGCATTCTGTTAAAGGTCCCCAAAGCACACACATCCCCGGGCCGCTTGTTTTCTCAGTTTGCTGCAGCTAGCGACTGGAACGAGCTGCAACAAACACTCAAACTGGACAGTTTTATCTCAATGTCTTCATTCAAAGACTCAGTCATGGACCCTCTGACTGACATTTGTTGCTCCTTTGCGTGATGTGTTGTTGTCTCTACCTTCTTGCCCTTTGTGCTGTTTTCTGGGCCCAATAATGTTTGTACCATGTTTTGTGCAGCTACCATGTTGTTGTCATGTTGAGTTGCTACCATGCTGTGTTGTCATGTGTTGCTGCCTTGCTATGTTGTTGTCTTAGGTCTCTCTTTATGTAGTGTTGTCTCGCTTGTCGGGATGTGCGTTTTGTCCTATATTTATATGTTATTTTTATTTATTGTATATATATATATATTTTAATCCCAGCCCCCATCCCCATAGGTCTTTTGCCTTTTGGTAGGGCGTCATAGTAAATAAGAATTTGTTCTTAACTGAATTGCCCTAGTTTAATAAAATAAATAGTTTTTCAAAATGGCATAGATGCAAAGATATGCCGTCTATCTACCTCTATGTTAGTGACGCCATCTATCTACCTCTATGTTAGTGACTGACCTGAGTGACCTTGAAGACAGAGATGGGCTGAGAGGCACTCTCCCCATGAGCCACCAGCAGGTCCAACTGACCGTCCCCGTCAAAGTCTGTTACCGTGGCACCTGTCAATCACAGAGTCAACACATCAAACGGGCCAATCAAAAACAGGGCCTGTTTAACCCTAGTAAACCAGGGGAACTACCTGAACCAGGTGTGTTGTAATTTATGTTTTTAACTAATACTAAAACAGAATACATTAGTTTAAGAAGACTTTATTCATCTTGTATAAAAGGGAAGTCAAACTACATTTCTTGAGTGCCGAGTGTCTGCAGATTTTCGCTCCTAGTTTCCTTGATAAAGGAAGGTCATTGAAGAGTTAGGATCTCCTCTCACCTGGTTGTCATGGTCTTAATTAGACACGGAAACAACAAAACCAGCTGATACACGGTCCTCTGGGAATTGAGTTTGACTCCCCTGTTGTATAGGGACCAAAAGAATGAGTCTGCATGGTGTGGTTACCTGTACCCCGGCCCTGTGGCTCTGCTGCCTCCCCCACGTTTAGCTCCTCTATCTGGGGGTCAGCACCAGTCCTCCTGGCCACCCTGGAGGAGCAGGCAGACAACACACATCAGAAACACTTTCTATCTCTCACACACAGTTCAAGTCAAAGTTGGTGTCAGGGGTCAGAGGTACCTAAAGAGCCTGTTGGGGGCGTATCCTCTGTAGGCGATGTTGTTGAAGAAGATGTCCAGCTCCTGGTCATTGTCAAAGTCAGCAGCAATAACCGTCCGCACGGGAGAGGGAGAGGAGAACGACCCACTGGCTATGTCCTGAGGAAGGAGCGAACAGAGAGGTTTATGGTCTTTGTTTCCATCCACTTCCCTTTGATCTCTTTCACTAACCTCCCTCTCCCATCCTGCTTCAACCCCCACTCCTCTCCAACCTCCCTCTCCCATCCTGCTTCAACCCCCACTCCTCTCCAACCTCCCTCTCCCATCCTGCTCCAACCCCCACTCCTCTCCAACCTCCCTCTCCCATCTTGCTCCAACCCCCACTCCTCTCC
This sequence comes from Oncorhynchus gorbuscha, assembly GCF_021184085.1. NCBI lineage: Eukaryota > Metazoa > Chordata > Actinopteri > Salmoniformes > Salmonidae > Oncorhynchus > Oncorhynchus gorbuscha. The sequence goes on along the minus strand of NW_025746253.1, from coordinate 83,575 downwards.
AACCTCCCTCTCCCATCCTGCTCCAACCCCCACTCCTCTCCAACCTCCCTCTCCCATCCTGCTCCAACCCCCACTCCTCTCCAACCTCCCTCTCCCACTCCTCTCCAACCTCCCATCCTGCTCTAACCCCCACTCCTCTCCAACCTCCCATCCCATTTCAACCCCCACTCCTCTCCAACCTCCCTCTCCCATCCTGCTCCAACCTCCCATCCTGCTCCAACCCCCACTCCTCTCCAACCTCCCTCTCCCATCCTGCTCCAACCCCCACTCCTCTCCAACCTCCCATCCTGCTCCAACCCCCACTCCTCTTCAACCTCCCTCTCCCATTGTGCTCCAACCCCACTCCTCTCCAACCTCCCATCCTGTTTCAACCCCCACTCCTCTCCAACCCCCCTCTCCCATTTCAACCCCACTCCTCTCTCTCACTCTGAATCTCTGGTTGTTGTCCTGTAGGTACAGTCTGTGCTGGCCGTTCCAGTTTCCGTAGACGATGTCAGTCTTCCCGTCAGCGTTAAAGTCTGCCAGCGCCACACCTCGGCCGTGCTGGTTGCGGTCCTCCACACCTACACGGGGAGCCACATCACTGTCATCACAACTCCTGTGCAGAGATCATGGCTATGGTCCAATTATCTCTCCTTCCTCCCACACACCCACCCTAGACACACACACCCACCCTAAACACACACACACCCACCCTAGACACACACACCCACCCTAGACACATACACTCTAGACACACACACCCACCCTAGACACACACCCACCCTAAACACACACACACCCACCCTAAACACACACACACACCCACCCTAGACACACACCACCCACCCTAGACACACACACACCCTAGACACACACACACCCACCCTAGACACACACACCCACCCTAGACACACACACACCCACCCTAGACACACACACCCACCCTAGACACATACACTCTAGACACATACACTCTAGACACACACACCCACCCTAGACACACACCCACCCTAAACACACACACACCCACCCTAGACACACACACTCTAGACACGTCGCTCTGGATAAGAACGTCTGCTAAATGACTTAAATGTAAATGTAAATGTAGACACACACACTCTAGACACACCTGCCTGTTGAGCCATGTCAGTGAAGGTTCCGTCTCCATTGTTCCGGAATAGGAAGTTAGGTCCGTTCTCGTTGTCACAGAACACGTCAGAGCTGCTCTGGCTCAGGATTGGTCCAACCACTACACCACGCCCACCTGGTGGGAGGAGACAAACAGATACATAATATAGAAGATATTAGTTTGAGATGGGTAAGCGCACACACACATTTCTTCCATTCACTCTTGTCCAGTACCTGTGTACTTGTTGACCCCGGCCTGTGCTGCTACGTCAGACAGGGCGATGATGCCCTTGGCCAGGTCACTGGCTGCCTCGTCCATCTCTATCAGGGCATGGGGACCAACATTTGCACTGGCATAGTTAGCTACATACACAGCATAACGCCCTGTACCCTACAGGAGAGAGAAAGAGGGGGATTAGAGAGGGGGGGGGTACAGACATAGACCACACACACAGAAAATATACACAGCATAATGCCCTGTACCCTACAGTAGAGAGAAAGAGGGGGGATTAGAGAGAGGGGGGTACAGACATAGACCACACACACAGAAAATATACACAGCATAATGCCCTGTACCCTACAGTAGAGAGAAAGAGGGGGGATTAGAGAGGGGGGGGGTACAGACATAGACCACACACACAGAAAATACGCCCTGTACCCTACAGTAGAGAGAAAGAGGGGGATTAGAGAGAGGGGGTACAGACATAGACCACACACACAGAAAATATACACAGCATAATGCCCTGTACCCTACAGTAGAGAGAGGGGGGGGGGGTTAGAGAAAGAGAGGGGGTGGGGGCATACAGACATATAGACGACAGACAGACACACACAGATGGACAGAGAAAATAGTGAGAGAGGATGGAGACTATTTACATACTTTTCTGTCCACACACGCCACGGAGCGTCCTGCCATCCGATTGGCTACTCCTCTGCGCACGTTGATGTCATCCCCCAGCAGGTCCTCGAAGCGTCCGTTACGGAACTTAAAGAGCTTGTCAGAGTATGTGGCCCGACCTTCCAAAAGAAGGTTGCTACTGACTACCAGAGTAACCATTGTTGTTGTTTAAGCATTGTTGATGGTGTTTGTGTTTACCTGCTGTTATTGTTATTTACCAGAGTAAGCGTTGTTTGTATTGAGGAAGTAGATCTCCTCCCGCCCGTCCCCGTCTACGTCGCAGGCGGTCACCCCGATGGCGTTCCCCAGGGCATCTCTCAGGGCGTAGAATGGAGAGCTGCGGTCATCCACCGCTATGTTCACCAGCCTCTGCTGACCACGGTCATACTTCAGCACCAGGTTAGGACCGTTGTACCTGAGAATGGAGAACATTAGTAGGTGTAGTGGAGAACATTAGGAGGTGTAGTGGAGAACATTAGGAGGTGTGGAGAACGTAGAGAACATTAGGAGGTGTAGTGGAGAACATTAGGAGGTGTGGAGAACATTGGAGAACATTAGGAGGTGTAGTGGAGAACATTAGGAGGTAGAGAACAGTGGAGAACATTAGGAGGTGTAGTGGAGAACATTAGGAGGTGTAGTAGAGAACATTAGTAGGTGCAGTGGAGAACATTAGTAGAGAACATTAGGAGGTGTAGTGGAGAACATTAGGATGTGTAGTGGAGAACATTAGTAGAGAACATTAGGAGGTGTAGTGGAGAACATTAGGTAGGTGTAGTGGAGAACATTAGGAGGTGTAGTGGAGAACATTAGTAGGTGTAGTGGAGAACATTAGGTGGTGTAGTGGAGAACATTAGAAGTGGAGAACATTAGAGAACATTAGGAGGTGTAGTGGAGAACATTAGTAGAGAACATTAGGAGGTGTAGTGGAGAACATTAAGAGGTGTAGTGGAGAACATTAGGAGGTGTAGTGGAGAGAACATTAGGAGGTGTAGTGGAGAACATTAGGAGGTGTAGTGGAGAACATTAGGAGGTGCAGTGGAGAACATTAGGAGGTGTAGTGGAGAACATTAGGAGGTGTAGTGGAGAACATTAGTAGAGAACATTAGGAGGTGTAGTGGAAAACATTAGGAGGTGTAGTGGAGAACATTAGGAGGTGCAGTGGAGAACATTAGGAGGTGCAGTGGAGAACATTAGTAGAGAACATTAGGAGGTGTAGTGGAGAACATTAGGAGGTGTAGTGGAGAACATTAGGAGGTGTAGTGGAGAACATTAGGAGGTGTAGTGGAGAACATTAGGAGGTGTAGTGGAGAACATTAGGAGGTGTAGTGGAGAACATTAGGAGGTGTAGTGGAGAACATTAGGAGGTGTAGTGGAGAACATTAGGTGTAGTGGAGAACATTAGAGGTGTAGTGGAGAACATTAGGAGGTGTAGTGGAGAACATTAGGAGGTGTAGTGGAGAACATTAGTAGAGAACATTAGGAGGTGTAGTGGAGAACAGTGAACATTAGTAGAGAACATTAGGAGGTGTAGTGGAGAACATTAGGAGGTGCAGTGGAGAACATTAGGAGGTGTAGTGGAGAACATTAGGAGGTGTAGTGGAGAACATTAGGAGGTGTAGTGGAGAACATTAGTAGAGAACATTAGGAGGTGTAGTGGAGAACATTAGGAGGTGTAGTGGAGAACATTAGTAGAGAACATTAGGAGGTGCAGTGGAGAACATTAGGAGGTGTAGTGGAGAACATTAGTAGAGAACATTAGGAGGTGTAGTGGAGAACATTAGAGATTAGTAGAGAACATTAGGAGGTGTAGTGGAGAACATTAGGAGGTGTAGTGGAGAACATTAGGAGGTGTAGTGGAGAACATTAGGAGGTGTAGTGGAGAACATTAGTAGAGAACATTAGGAGGTGCAGTGGAGAACATTAGGAGGTGTAGTGGAGAACATTAGTAGAGAACATTAGGAGGTGTAGTGGAGAACATTAGTAGAGAACATTAGGAGGTGTAGTGGAGAACATTAGGAGGTGTAGTGGAGAACATTAGGAGGTGTAGTGGAGAATATTAGGTGGTGTAGTGGAAAACATTAGGAGGTGTAGTGGAGAACATTAGGAGGTGTAGTGGAAAACATTAGGAGGTGTAGTGGAGAACATTAGGAGGTGTAGTGGAGAACATTAGGAGGTGTAGTGGAGAACATTAGTAGAGAACATTAGGAGGTGTAGTGGAGAACATTAGGAGGTGCAGTGGAGAACATTAGGAGGTGCAGTGGAGAACATTAGGAGGTGTAGTGGAGAACATTAGGAGGTGTAGTGGAGAACATTAGGAGTGGAGAACATTAGGAGGTGTAGTGGAGAACATTAGGAGGTGTAGTGGAGAACATTAGGAGGTGTAGTGGAGAACATTAGGAGGTGTAGTGGAAAACATTAGGAGGTGTAGTGGAGAACATTAGGAGGTGTAGTGGAGAACATTAGGTGGTGTAGTGGAGAACATTAGGAGGTGTAGTGGAAAACATTAGGAGGTGTAGTGGAGAACATTGGGAGGTGTAGTGGAGAACATTAGGAGGTGGTGTAGTAGAGAACATTAGGAGGTGTAGTGGAGAACATTAGGTGAGTGGGTGGAGAACATTAGGAGGTGTAGTGGAGAACATTAGGAGGTGCAGTGGAGAACATTAGGAGGTGCAGTGGAGAACATTAGGAGGTGTAGTGGAGAACATTAGGAGGTGTAGTGGAGAACATTAGGAGGTGTAGTGGAGAACATTAGGAGGTGTAGTGGAGAACATTAGGAGGTGTAGTGGAGAACATTAGGAGGTGTAGTGGAGAACATTAGGAGGTGTAGTGGAGAACATTAGTAGAGAACATTAGGAGGTGTAGTGGAGAACATTAGGAGGTGTAGTGGAGAACATTAGGAGGTGTAGTGGAGAACATTAGGAGGTGTAGTGGAGAACATTAGTAGAGAACATTAGGAGGTGTAGTGGAGAACATTAGGAGGTGTAGTGGAGAACATTAGGAGGTGCAGTGGAGAACATTAGGAGGTGGAGAACATTAGGAGGTGTAGTGGAGAACATTAGGAGGTGGAGAACATTAGGAGGTGTAGTGGAGAACATTAGGAGGTGGAGAACATTAGGAGGTGTAGTGGAGAACATTAGGAGGTGTAGTGGAGAACATTAGGAGGTGTAGTGGAGAACATTAGGAGGTGTAGTGGAGAACATTAGGAGGTGTAGTGGAGAACATTAGGAGGTGTAGTGGAGAACATTAGGAGGTTAGTGGAGGTGTAGGAGTGGAGAACATTAGGAGGTGTAGTGGAGAACATTAGTATGTGTAGTGGAGAATATTAGGAGGTGTAGTGGAGAACATTAGGAGGTGTAGTGGAGAACATTAGTAGAGAACATTAGGAGGTGTAGTGGAGAACATTTAGAACATTAGAGGTGTAGTGGAGAACATTAGGAGGTGCAGAGAACATTAGGAGGTGTAGTGGAGAACATTTAGAACATTAGGAGGTGTAGTGGAGAACATTAGGAGGTGTAGTGGAGAACATTAGGAGGTGCAGTGGAGAACATTAGGAGGTGTAGTGGAGAACATTAGTAGAGAACATTAGGAGGTGTAGTGGAGAACATTAGGAGGTGCAGTGGAGAACATTAGGAGGTGTAGTGGAGAACATTAGGAGGTGTAGTGGAGTGTAGAGAACATTAGGAGGTGTAGTGGAGAACATTAGGAGGTGTAGTGGAGAACATTAGGAGGTGTAGTGGAGAACATTAGAAGTGGAGAATATTAGGAGGTGTAGTGGAGAACATTAGGAGGTACAGTGGAGAACATTAGGAGGTGTAGTGGAGAACATTAGGAGGTGTAGTGGAGAACATTAGGAGGTGCAGTGGAGAACATTAGGAGGTGTAGTGGAGAACATTAGTAGAGAACATTAGGAGGTGCAGTGGAGAACATTAGGAGGTACAGTGGAGAACATTAGGAGGTGTAGTGTAGAGAACATTAGGAGGTGTAGTCCTAAATGGTACCCTATTCCCTGGATAGTGCACTACTTTGACCAGAGCCCTATTCCCTGGATAGTGCACTACTTTGACCAGAGCCCTATTCCCTGGATAGTGCACTACTTTGACCAGAGCCCTATTCCCTGGATAGTGCACTACTTTGACCAGAGCCCTATTCCCTGGATAGTGCACTACTTTGACCAGAGCCCCAACTTCAGAACCAGGTTAGGGCCGTTGAACCCAAGAATGGGTGTAAGTTGAGAATATTGGGTAATTTATGCACAGCCTGTAAAGTCCTATGGTCCAGTACACTGTACTCAATGATGGCATTTGAATGCCCTCTCCAACTCTCTCTTTCTTTATCTAACCCCCCACCCACACTCTCACCCCGCCACCACCACCTCCAGGTCTCCGTCTCCATCCACATCAGTAACGGCCATCCCATAGTTCAGCTGGGTGGGGTTGTGCTGGTTGTCAGGAGGTAGGACCGTCTCAGTCACTGACCGAAACATGGGCTCGGAACTCTGGGCCAAACCACGCCCACACAGCACCAGAAGGGGGAGGAGCAGGGGAAGACCCGCACACCAACGCAGCATCATCACAACAATCTGAATAGAAATGGAATTGATCCAAATTCCCCAATTCTGCAACAGACACCAAATGGGCTTTTAGTTAAATATTCACAAAGTTACAGGGTGTTTATATGTAACCTTAGACCACTATGTTAATACACGGTTTTAAACACCATCATTTGATATCAACATTAGAATCATAGGGCATGCATAGCATAGTATAGGTTACTGCAGAATATAGGTTGGTGAGAGCAGGTACAGCAGGCAGCACACTGAACAATAACAAAAACATTGTCTACAGTGCATAATTTACATCATTACATCATCGACTCAACAGCAATACCCTCAAACGGCGAAATTCCTATTTACCCCTGTCCAAAAGAGCCTAACATGACAATTACCTATAGAAAAATGTGCGTACCAGTGTACAAAAGTGAAAACGTACCATAAATATGCAATGAGGAAAACTATCAAGAGAAAAACCATACATGCAGTGAAGACCTCGTGCATTAGATTACGTCAAGAGTTCTGCGTGCACCTGCAACAGGTTTTATTATACTATGATTATGTCGTCAGTTGTGCAATACTGTAATCACAACTGTAATACTGAGATGAACACTTATTTCAGAACATGGACCTCCTGTGCGCTGCTGTTTATTCGTTTGGGAGAAGAAGAGATCATTTCATTCAAACACTGCACATAAATCTTACTTTATATCAGTTTTCTGCAGGACTCCGGTGTTCTATCCTTCGACTGTGGAAGCGCTAGGATGAGAAAAGGTTACTGTATTACAATGCGTTGTGTAAATTGCCTTATACAATTTCAATGTTGTTGCATTATGCAAGCACTTGTGTAAGTGGTTATCCAATAAGGGTGGAACGAATACTTTTAATATTCGGCGGTTCGACCAATGACTTGTCTTTTTCTCAACAGAACTACAACTACCAGCAGCGATTTTAGTATTACGTAATATACATGCGACAGTATGTTTTTTCCCCTTCTAATTCTAAACATCCGGCGGTTTGCTGTTCGGTTGATATCTAGCCAAGTGATAAGCGACAGATTAAGGTATTTTTCTAATGCTTATATGTTTATGATCGTAAGGAAATAATTGTATAGAATGTCTTGCTCTACAGTGCGTTATGCGTTTAGGTGTATTCGGGTTATTGCTAGTTACACTGGATGCTGCTGCATAACGCAGCCAAGTCTAATTTATCACTCAAACACCCCGTTACTGACAACGAATTAGCAGAGAGTGTAGTTAACCAGTTTGGACTTGTTTTTAATTTAGAACAGTATAGTTGTGTAAGATTTGTACATGCAGTTGAAATGGTTCTAAATACCATGGCGCATGCGTGTTAGCTATTAAACTCATGAGGGGGCTTATGCGACTTAACTAAAGAGAATTGGAGAGAGGGGCCTAGCTGCTCAATTAACCTATGCATCTTTAATGATTTGTTCCTCCTCCTTTCTCTTCCATGTAGGACTGTTGTATGGTGATGGAGGAGGAACAACCTCAAGAGGACTGCGCCCAACCCCAGCCCTCCGCATCCTGCTCCAAGAAGGCAGACAAGCCCCTCTACCAGCCCAAGAAGAAGCAAGACGGCCCCAAAGATAAGGCTCAAACCCAGGGAGATGGCAAACCAAAGCCCAGGCCTCGCTACACGGACAAGGCCCGAAAGAATGCCAAGAACAAGAAGGACAAAGGAGGGAAGACGGGAGGAGAGGGGAATGGAGTCCTAAACGGTGAGGCCAAACTGGAGGAGACGGTAGAAGAAGGAGGAGGCAGCGACACGGGGCCACAGAATGACGGACAGGCTGCTACAGCCAACCAGGGAGGAGATGGAGATGTGGGTTCGCGACTGGAGACGGGGAGCAAGAGTTCTCCATCTGAGAGAGAAGGGGGACCCTGGGAGGGGATAGAGGCAGGCCCTCAGGAAGAGGAGGAGGAGGAGAGCTGGGACGCTCTCTTTGATGATGAAGGAGAGTGTTTGGAACCCCATGTGCTAGAGGAGGTGAGTCTGTCTACCTGTGTCTGTCCCCATCTGTCAGGAGGTGAGTCTGTCTACCTGTGTCTGTCCCTGTCTGTCAGGAGGTGAGTCTGTCTACCTGTGTCTGTCCCTGTCGGTCAGGAGGTGAGTCTGTCTACCTGTGTCTCTCCCTGTCTGTCAGGAGGTGAGTCTGTCTACCTGTGTCTGTCCCTGTCTATCAGGAGGTGAGTCTGTCTACCTGTGTCTCTCCCTGTCTGTCAGGAGGTGAGTCTGTCTACCTGTGTCTCTCCCTGTCTGTCAGGAGGTGAGTCTGTCTACCTGTGTCTCTCCCTGTCTGTCAGGAGGTGAGTCTGTCTACCTGTGTCTCTCCCTGTCTGTCAGGAGGTGAGTCTGTCTACCTGTGTCTCTCCCTGTCTGTCAGGAGGTGAGTCTGTCTACCTGTGTCTGTCCCTGTCTATCAGGAGGTGAGTCTGTCTACCTGTGTCTGTCCCTATCTGTCAGGTGAGTCTGTCTACCTGTGTCTGTCCCTGTCTGTCAGGAGGTGAGTCTGTCTACCTGTGTCTGTCCCTGTCTATCAGGAGGTGAGTCTGTCTACCTGTGTCTGTCCCTGTCTGTCAGGAGGTGAGTCTGTCTACCTGTGTCTGTCCCTGTCTGTCAGGAGGTGAGTCTCTGTCCCTGTCCCCCAGATTACTGCTGTAACACTCAGTGTATGTCTGCTACATGTTTGCTACTTATTAGTGGTACTATCGCTGCAATGCTGTTATTTACACATCTACTGTTCTGTCTATAGTTGGAAATCGTTAGGAGACTAGCAAGCAAAATGACTCTCTCACCCTCTCTCTCTCTCACCCTCTCTCTCTCTCACCCTCTCTCTCTCTCACCCCCTCTCTCTCTCACCTTCTCTCGCTCACCCTCTCTCTCGCTCACCCTCTCTCTCGCTCACCCTCTCTCTCGCTCACCCTCTCTCTCTCACCCTCTCTCTCTCTCAGCTGGCTATAAAGCAGGGCAGGAAGAAGCGGCCGGTGCAGGAGGCCAGGTTTGACTACTACAGCTTGGATCAGGACAGAGAGGGGGATGATGACACTGAGCTCACGGAGGATGAGCTGTCTAACATCATAGAAATCTACGACTTCCCCACAGAGTTTAAGACTGAAGACCTGGTCAAATCCTTCCAGGCCTACCAGTACGTACCAGCCTTCACTGTCTTTTTCCGAGTCCTGAGGTTCAGTCACACCCTAGTCCCTATCAATACACAGCGATGATCCGTCGAGGGGCAGCCGACGCTCCACCTACAGTATGTGGTGAAGCTCCGCCTACAGTATGTGGGCGAAGCTCCGCCTACAGTATGTGGGCGAAGCTCCGCCTACAGTATGTGGGCGAAGCTCCGCCTACAGTATGTGGGCGAAGCTCCGCCTACAGTATGTGGGCGAAGCTCCGCCTACAGTATGTGGGCGAAGCTCCGCCTACAGTATGTGGGGTGAAGCTCCGAGATGCTGATGTGGGTAAGCTCCGCCTACAGTATGTGGCTGTGATGAGATGCTGAAGGTGTTTGTGTGTGTGTGTGTAGGCAGAGAGGCTTTGACATCCAGTTTGTGGACGATACACACGCCCTGGCTCTCTTCAACAGCCCCATAGCAGGTGAGTCACACAGCTTTTATAAAGGAAAGGAAAAGCCATAGACTCTGGCAGCTCTGTCCAACACTGTCAGTTATTCACACACCTCATCACAGGTGAGCTACACCTGACCACAGGTGACGGATACAGTTGAACATGTTTCATACCTTATCGAAAACACCGCGTGTCTCTCTTCTGTCAAACTTTACTGAAGATGTTTGGATGATCAAATGAAGTAGTGGTCAACATGTTTTAATAGTAGAGCTGACTTAGCTGTCTTCTCAGTCAACACCCAAGTCAACATCTGAGGTAAACATTTAGCAACTGAACTCTCTGTCTGTGCACGTGGGTTATTGTGTGTGTGTGTGTGTCAGCTCGGGAGGCTCTGAGGACCAAACACCCGCTGTTGAAGGTCAGGTCTCTGGCTAAAGCCTCCGTCACCACCAGGGCCAAGGCTCGCAGCTGCTCAGGTACTGACTGTCCTCTCTTTCATTCATCTGTCCATCCTTTATCCTCCATTATCTGACTGAGTATTTCTGGAACTCCTTCATCTTAGACCTGGTCTGTCTGTCTGTCTTTCTGTCTGTCATATCTCATCTCCTGTATTTCTCTCTCATATATCTCCTGTATTCTCTCTCATATATCTCCTGTATTCTCTCTCATATATCTCCTGTATTCTCCCTCTCATATCTCCTGTATTCTCTCTCATATATCTCCTGTATTCTCTCTCATATATCTCCTGTATTCTCTCTCATATATCTCCTGTATTCTCCCTCTCATATATCTCCTGTATTCTCTCTCCTGTATTCCCTCTCATATATCTCCTGTATTCTCTCTCATATATCTCCTGTATCTCTCTCATATATCTCCTGTATTCTCTCTCATATATCTCCTGTATTCTCTCTCATATATCTCCTGTATTCTCTCTCATATATCTCCTGTATTCTCTCTCATATCTCCTGTATTCTCTCTCATCTCCTGTATTCTCTCTCATATATCTCCTGTATTCTCTCTCATATATCTCCTGTATTCTCTCTCATATATCTGCTGTATTCTCTCTCATCTCCTGTATTCTCTCTCATATATCTGCTGTATTCTCTCATATCTCCTGTATTCTCTCTCATATCTCCTGTATTCTCCCTCTCATATCTCCTGTATTCTCTCTCATCTCCTGTATTCTCTCTCATATATCTGCTGTATTCTCCCTCTCATATCTCCTGTATTCCCTCTCTCTCCTGTATTCTCTCTCATCTCCTGTATCTCATATATCCTGTATTCTCCCTCTCATATATCTCCTGTATTCTCTCTCATATATCTCCTGTATTCTCTCTCATATATCTGCTGTATTCTCCCTCTCATATCTCCTGTATTCTCTCTCATATATCATCTCCTGTATTCTCTCTCATATATCTCTGTATTCTCTCTATCTCCTGTATTCTCATATATCTCTGTATTCTCCCTCTCATATCTCCTGTATTCTCCCTCTCATATCTCCTGTATTCTCTCTCATCTCCTGTATTCTCTCTCATATATCTGCTGTATTCTCCCTCTCATATCTCCTGTATTCTCTCTCATATCTCCTGTATTCTCTCTCATCTCCTGTATTCTCTCTCATATATCTGCTGTATTCTCTCTCATCTCCTGTATTCTCTCTCATATATCTGCTGTATTCTCTCTCATATATCTGCTGTATTCTCCCTCTCATATCTCCTGTATTCTCCCTCTCATATCTCCTGTATTCTCTCTCATCTCCTGTATTCTCTCTCATATATCCTGTATTCTCCCTCTCATATCTCCTGTATTCTCTCTCATATCTCCTGTATTCTCTCTCATCTCCTGTATTCTCCCTCTCATATCTCCTGTATTCTCTCTCATATATCTCCTGTATTCTCTCTCATATATCTCCTGTATTTCTCTCATATATCTCCTGTATTCTCTATCTCATATCTCCTGTATTCTCTATCTCATATCTCCTGTATTCTCTATCTCATATCTCCTGTATTCTCTATCTCATATCTCCTGTATTCTCTTCATTTATTCTTCCCTGCTTCTCCCTTTCTTGTCACTTGTTGTGTATTCTTTGTCCATCTTCCTTGCTTTTTAAAAACTTTATTTTACTTTCTTTGCCCCCCCCCCTTTCTCTTCCTCTTTCAATCCCTCAACACTGTCCCTCCTCTCCTCCAGACTACCTGCTCCCTACTAAGGAGCGTCCCCAGACCAGTGCAGTGTTGGCCCGCAGGCTGGTGATGGGGGCGCTGGGCGTCAAGAGTCCCCAGAGCAAAGAGCACCGTGAAGCAGAGAGAAAGAAACTGCAAGATGCCAGAGGTACGTGATTTCAAGGGGCAATCTGTAATTCTAGTAATAATAACAACAGAGGTGACCCCGCCACTTGTTTTGGTAAACGGCTGAGGGATGTAACCCCTCTCCAATTCACAGACCGCTATGTGTGCAAGGACTGACCATCCATCACATCAGACTGATCGTTTTAACCATATTTTGAAGCTATACGGTGCATTCAGAAAGTATTCAGATCCCTTGACTTTTTCAACATTTTGTGACGTTACAGCCTGATTCTAAAATGTGTATATATATATAAAAACAAAAAATAATCAATTTGTTCAATTTGCAAAAATGTCTAAACCTTTTTTTTCTCCACACGATTATGGGGTGTTGTTTTCTAGATCTATGTATTAAAACTCTTTTAGAATAAGGGGTTCTGATGGGGTACGACCAATGATGGGGATAACCCTGGGTGACTGACAGGGGCGCTGTTTTGAAGCCACCGCAAAGCCGTCTTGGTACTCCTGCATTGTAAATATATACAGTATATCACAAAAGTGAGTACACCCCTCACATTTTTTGCAAATATTTGAGTGTATCTTTTCATGTGACAACACTGAAGAAATGACACTTTGCTACAATGTAAAGTAGTGAGTGTACAGCTTGTATAACAGTGTACATTTGCTGTCCCCTCAAAAGAACTCAACACATCAACCATTAATGTCTAAACCGCTGGCAACAAAAGTGAGTACACCCCTAAGTGAAAATGTCCAAATTGGGCCCAATTTTCCCTCCCCGGTGTCATGTGTCTCGTTAGTGTTACAAGGTCTCAGGTGTGAATGGGGAGCAGGTGTGTTAAATTTGCTGTCATCGCTCTCACACTCCCTCATACTGACTGATCACTGGAAGTTCAACATGGCACCTCATGGCAAAGAACTCTCTGAGGATCTGAAAAAAAGAATTGTTGCCCTACATAAAGATGGCCTTTCAAAGGCGGTTTAGACATTAATGGTTGATGTGTTGAGTTATTTTGAGGGGACAGCAAATGTACACTGTTATACAAGCTGTACACTCACTCCTTTACATTGTAGCAAAGTGTCATTTCTTCAGTGTTGTCACATGAAAAGATATACTCAAATATTTACAAAAATGTGTCGGCCTCCCGGGTGGCGCAGTGGTTAAGGGCACTGTACTGCAGCGCCAGCTGTGCCATCAGAGAATCTGGGTTCGCGCCCAGGCTCTGTCGTAACCGGCCGCGACCGGGAGGTCCGTGGGGCGATGCACAATTGGTCTAGCGTCGTCCGGGTTAGGGAGGGTTTGGCCGGTAGGGAAATCCTTGTCTCATCGCGCACCAGCGACTCCTGTGGTGGGCCAGGCGCAGTGCGAACTAACCAAGGTTGCCAGGTGCACGGTGTTTCCTCCGGTGCGGCTGGCTTCCAGGTTTGATGGCGCTGTGTTAAGAAGCAGTGCGGCTTGGTTGTGCATGACTTTAAACCTTCGCCTCTCCCGAGCCCGTACGGGAATTGTAGCGATAAGACAAGACTAACGCTACGAAATTGGGGAGAAAAAGGGGTCAAATTCAACAACAAAAAAACAAACAAAAAATGTGATATACTGTATATATATATATATTGGAAGCTATGGAAATGCATTTATTAATGTCAACATTAGTTTTTGACAAGCAGATTTACACTGTTATACAAGCTGTACACTCACTACATTGTAGCAAACCTTAATGCAAACTTTAAATTAGATTATTCAAACAGGAACATAAAAAAAATAGAATAAAAACATTGTTAAATATTTTATTTCTAATCTTACTGTCCCACTACAACAGCAAAAAATTTAAATACAAGTAATTTTGTCCTTGAAACATTTAATTCAAATATTGTAGAATTCCATTCATTCCTATGGAGGACTGATCCCTCTGGGGAGTGCCAACATGGCCGTAATTAATTAGCCAATACGTAGCGTCAGCAATCCAGGGTTTATCCACATCATTAGTATGCCAGTTGAAGTAAGCTGTCGTAGAGTGTTGCTACCACTAGGGGTGGTGTTCTGTCAGTGATATCTTTCCAGGACCGTGAACCCGAAGAAGAGTCTCAGCCTCAGAGAGACTGAGGACAATGCGCTCATCTAGTGTTCTATAAACACACACACACACACACTGCACGTCCTGGAAATGGCTTCCAGTCATGTTGTTTTAAGTGTAGCCTTGCTTCCAAAGACCAGCTATTGGGGGGAAAGTAGTGTCCTGAGGAGATACAAATATAGAACAGATTGTCAGGAAGAACGGACAACTAGATGTCTTCTGGTGGTGACCACTTCTTTCACTGAGAGAGAGAGGAGACGTGTGTGTGTGTGTGTGTGTGTGTGTGTGTGTGTGTGTGTGTGTGTGTGTGTGTGTGTGTGTGTGTGTGTGTGTGTGTGTGTGTGTGTGTGTGTGTGTGTGTGTGTGTGTGTGTGTGTGTGTGTGTGTGTGTGTGTGTGTGTGTGTGTGTGTGTGTGAGAGAGAGAGGTTTGGTTTCTGGTTAGACAGCTGACACACACACTCTCCCGTCTCTCTGGCTAAGAGTTTCCTTGAGTTGTTCTCCTCACGCCCTGTGTTGCCGGGCAGAACCTCTACTCTATAATTTCCCTGTTGTTTATTTCTCCTCCCAGGGGTTTTATAAGTGGATATATACAGCCAGCAGGACCAGTCCACTCTGGTGTTATTTCCCCTCCCAGGGGTTTTATAAGTGGATATATACAGCCAGCAGGACCAGTCCACTCTGGTGTTATTTCCCCTCCCAGGGGTTTTATAAGTGGATATATACAGCCAGCAGGACCAGTCCACTCTGGTGCAGTTGGCACCTACTACCAAAGGCACTTAAATATGTTGTCTTGCCCATT
Source organism: Oncorhynchus gorbuscha (assembly GCF_021184085.1). Taxonomy (NCBI): domain Eukaryota; kingdom Metazoa; phylum Chordata; class Actinopteri; order Salmoniformes; family Salmonidae; genus Oncorhynchus; species Oncorhynchus gorbuscha. The sequence continues at coordinate 68,246 of NW_025746253.1, read as the reverse complement.
CACCCTCTGAATGACACACATACACAATCCATGTCTCAAGGCTTAAAAATACTTCTTTAATCTGTCTCCTTCCCTTCATTGGTTGAAGTGGATTTAACAAGTGACATCAGTAAAGGAGTACAGGTTTCACCTGGGAGGGAGGGGAGGTACGGAGGGGAGGGGGGGGAGGGGGAGGACGGAGGGGAGGGGAGGGAGGGACGGAGGGGAGGTACGGAGGGAGGGGAGGGAGGGGAGGGACGGAGGGGATCGTGACGGAGGGGAGGCACGGAGGGGAGGGAGGGAGGGGAGGTACGGAGGGGAGGTACGGAGGGAGGCGAGGGACGAGAGGGAGGCGAGGGAGGAGAGGGAGGCGGGACGGAGGGGAGGCGAGGTACGGAGGGGAGGCGAGGTACGGAGGGGAGGGGAGGGAGGGAGGGGAGGGAGGGAGATGACTGCTTATGGAACTGCCTTTGTTTTCTGGCTGGATAACTGTTGTGCTCTACTGTTCTCAGGTGAACTTACAGGATGTTATGTGATCATAGACATTATGTGTCTCTGTGTGAAGCTCTGTTGAGATTGTTCTAGCGCTCCCTCCCCCTGGTGCCCAGGGAGCACAAGACATTGAAAAGACGTCTTTTCAACCAGAAAATACGTCTTTTCAACCAGAGAAGACATATTTTCAACCAAATAAGATATTATTATAAGGTGGGATGTGCTTTTATACAGTAACATCCTGTAGTCATATACACTCTTCTGTGATTCATACAGTAGACTGAATCATATACACTCTTCTGTGATTCATACAGTAGACTTAATCATATACACTCTTCTGTGATTCATACAGTAGACTTAATCATATACACTCTTCTGTGATTCATACAGTAGACTGAATCATATACACTCTTCTGTGATTCATACAGTAGACTTAATCATATACACTCTTCTACATTTACATTTAAGTCATTTAGCAGACGCTCTTATTCCAGAGCGACTTACAAATTGGTGCATTCACCTTATGACATCCAGTGGAACAGTCACTTTACAATAGTGCATCTAAATCTTAAAGGGGGGGTGAGAGGGATTACTTATCCTATCCTAGGTATTCCTTAAAGAGGTGGGGTTTCAGGTGTCTCCGGAAGGTGGTGATTGACTCCGCTGTCCTGTGATTCGTGAGGGAGTTTGTTCCACCATTGGGGGCCAGTGCAGCGAACAGTTTTGACTGGGCTGAGCGGGAACTGTACTTCCTCAGTGGTAGGGAGGCGAGCAGGCCAGAGGTGGATGAACGCAGTGCCCTTGTTTGGGTGTAGGGCCTGATCAGAGCCTGGAGGTACTGAGGTGCCGTTCCCCTCACAGCTCCGTAGGCAAGCACCATGGTCTTGTAGCGGATCATATACACTCTTCTATGGTTCATACAGTAGACTTAATCATATACACTCTTCTGTGATTCATACAGTAGACTGAATCATATACACTCTTCTGTGATTCATACAGTAGACTGAATCATATACACTCTTCTGTGATTCATACAGTAGACTGAATCATATACACTCTTCTGTGATTCATACAGTAGACTTAATCATATACACATGATTCATACAGTAGACTTAATCATATACACTCTTCTGTGATTCATACAGTAGACTTAATCATATACACTCTTCTGTGATTCATACAGTAGACTTAATCATATACACTCTTCTGTGATTCATACAGTAGACTGAATCATATATTCACTCTGAATCATCATGTGATTCATACAGTAGACTGAATCATATACACTCTTCTGTGATTCATACAGTAGACTTAATCATATACACTCTTCTGTGATTCATACAGTAGACTGAATCATATACACTCTTCTGTGATTCATACAGTAGACTGAATCATATACACTCTTCTATGATTCATACAGTAGACTGAATCATATACACTCTTCTGTGATTCATACAGTAGACTGAATCATATACACTCTTCTGTGATTCATACAGTAGACTGAATCATATACACTCTTCTGATTCATAAGTCATATACACTCTTCTGTGATTCATACAGTAGACTTAATCATATACACTCTCAGTGATTTACAGACTGAATCATATACACTCTTCTGTGATTCATACAGTAGACTTAATCATATACACTCTTCTGTGATTCATACAGTAGACTTAATCATATACACTCTTCATGATTCATACAGTAGACTTAATCATATACACTCTTCATGATTCATACAGTAGACTTAATCATATACACTCTTCTGTGATTCATACAGTAGACTTAATCATATACACTCTTCTATGATTCATACAGTAGACTTAATCATATACACTCTTCTGTGATTCATACAGTAGACTTAATCATATACACTCTTCATGATTCATACAGTAGACTTAATCATATACACTCTTCTGTGATTCATACAGTAGACTTAATCATATACACATGATTCATACAGTAGACTTAATCATATACACTCTTCTGTGATTCATACAGTAGACTTAATCATATACACTCTTCTATGATTCATACAGTAGACTTAATCATATAAGTTCTATATTCTATGTGTACTTCAGTGTGGTTATTAGATTCATTAGGATCCCCGTTAGCCGACACCAATGGAGACAACTGGTCTTACTGGGGTCCGACACATCATGAAAAATACATTACAGACCAAAGAAATAAATGTTAAAATGGACATTTACAGACATGAACATGTGCTGTGTGTCTATCAGTGACAGTCAGTCAGACTGTTCTGTACAACTTCCTGTGTTCAGATTAGTTCTTGTTCAAGAGGTTGACAACGACAGCAAAAACATTAGCAGTGCGTTTCTTCATGTCCTTTCAACAGATGTGTTCTGGATAATGATACGGTAAGAGGCAGTCCTCTCTAAGTGTCTTTCACAAAACCCTGAAGAAATGAAGGATAATATATTACATGTTGCTCCTTTAAAGTGGAACTAGTCTTTGTCTTTATGATAGTATTGACAACTAGTAGTGGTATTGATTTACTTTCCTATCAACCTGTCTTGTCTGTCTTTCAGAGCAGAAGCGTCTGGCAGCTAAACAGAGAGACGACGCCTGGGAAGGGAAAGCCTGACGGAGAGGAACCACTTCCTCCATCCTCCCTCCACCGTAGGGACTAGACACACCTCTGTCCCCTCTGCCCTCCATCCTCCCTCCACTGTAGGGACTAGACACACCTCTGTCCCCTCTGCCCTCCATCCTCCCTCCACTGTAGGGACTAGACACACCTCTGCCCTCCATCCATCTCTCCACCGTAGGGACTAGACACTCTCCTGTCTGCCCTCCATCCTCCCTCCACTGTAGGGACTAGACACACCTCTGTTCCCTCTGCCCTCCATCCCCCTCCACTGTAGGGACTAGACACACCTCTGTCCCCTCTGCCCTCCATCCTTCCCACTGTAGGGACTAGACACACCTCTGTCCCCTCTGCCCTCCATCCTCACTCCACCGTAGGGACTAGACACACCTCTGTTCCCTCTGCCCTCCATCCCTCTGTAGGGACTAGACACACCTCTGCCCTCCATCCTCCCTCCACTGTAGGGACTAGACACACCTCTGTTCCCTCTGCCCTCCATCCTCCCTCCACCGTAGGGACTAGACACACCTCTGTTCCCTCTGCCCTCCATCCTCCCTCCACCGTAGGGACTAGACACACCTCTGTTCTCTCTGCCCTCCATCCTCCCTCCACAGTAGGGACTAGACACACCTCTGTTCCCTCTGCCCTCCATCCTCCCTCCACCGTAGGGACTAGACACACCTCTGTTCTCTCTGCCCTCCATCCTCCCTCCCAGTAGGGACTAGACACACCTCTGTTCCCTCTGCCCTCCATCCTCCCTCCACCGTCTGGGACTAGACACACCTCTGTTCCCTCTGCCCTCCATCCTCCCTCCACTGTAGGGACTAGACACACCTCTGTTCTCTCTGCCCTCCATCCTTCCTCCACCGTAGGGACTAGACACACCTCTGTTCTCTCTGCCCTCCATCCTTCCTCCACCGTAGGGACTAGACACACCTCTGTTCTCTCTGCCCCACATCCTCCCTCCACTGTAGGGACTAGACACACCTCTGTTCCCTCTGCCCTCCATCCTCCCTCCACCGTAGGGACTAGACACACCTCTGTTCCCTCTGCCCTCCATCCTCCCTCCACTGTAGGGACTAGACACACCTCTGTTCCCTCTGCCCTCCATCCTCCCTCCACCGTAGGGACTAGACACACCTCTGTCCCCTCTGCCCTCCATCCTCCCTCCACCGTAGGGACTGGACACACCTCTGTCCCCCTCCCACCTACACAGGGCAGCTGTTCTGAAGCCACACTGGACTGAACAGAACTGAACTCAGCCAAAGCCCAAAGTTCGTTAGCAGAAGTTTTTATCTTGAAACCTGGTCAGCTTTAGATTAATCATCACTACTAACATTGATAACAGGGTCATATGAAGGTTAGGGGTCATATGGCGGTTAGGGGTCATATGGAGGTTAGGGGTCATATGGAGGTTAGGGGTCATATGGAGGTTAGGGGTCATATGTCGGTTAGGGGTCATATGTCGGTTGGGGGTCATATGGAGGTTGGGGGTCATATGGAGGTTGGGGGTCATATGGAGGTTAGGGGTCATATGGGAGGCTCCCATGCAGGGTAGCCAGGGTTATTATGGATGAGCGTATAGTACAGGGATGCGCTGCGGGGTTTTGCACTCACCCTGCACTAAAACACCTGCTGTGCTGATTCACCTAATTCATGAAGAATAGTTTTAGGTGCTTTTACACCTGCATTGTTTGCTGTTTGGGGTTTTAGGCTGGGTTTCTGTACAGCACTTTGAGATATCAGCTGATGTACGAAGGGCTATATAAATAAATTTGATTTTATTTTATTTGTTGTTTTGTTAGTGGTGGGCTGGAACAAAACCCTGCACACATACAGCACACTGATGGCCCTGTGTAAGTTGTGATGTTCTCAACAACCACCAGTTGATGCTAGACAGAACAGTGTGGCAGTTAAACAGTCAGGTGGTGTCCCCTCCAGGGTTGGGGTCATGTTAGACAGAACAGTGTGGCAGTTAAACAGTCAGGTGGTGTCCCCTCCAGGGTTGGGGTCATGCTAGACAGAACAGTGTGGCAGTTAAACAGTCAGGTGGTGTCCCCTCCAGGGTTGGGGTCATGCTAGACAGAACAGTGTGACAGTTAAACAGTCAGGTGGTGTCCCCTCCAGGGTTGGGGTCATGCTAGACAGAACAGTGTGACAGTTAAACAGTCAGGTGGTGTCCCCTCCAGGGTTGGGGTCATGCTAGACAGAACAGTGTGACAGTTAAACAGTCAGGTGGTGTCCCCTCCAGGGTTGGGGTCATGCTAGACAGAACAGTGTGACAGTTAAACAGTCAGGTGGTGTCCCCTCCAGGGTTGGGGTCATGCTAGACAGAACAGTGTGGCAGTTAAACAGTCAGGTGGTGTCCCCTCCAGGGTTGGGGTCATGCTAGACAGAACAGTGTGACAGTTAAACAGTCAGGTGGTGTCCCCTCCAGGGTTGGGGTCATGCTAGACAGAACAGTGTGGCAGTTAAACAGTCAGGTGGTGTCCCCTCCAGGGTTGGGGTCAGCTCCATTTAGATTCCAGTCAGTTCAGAAACTGAAGCGTGTTCCAAATCCTCATTATCCTCATTGAAAAGCATTGAGGAGAATTGGAATTTCGCTATACTTGCTGAATTGACAGGAATTCAAATTAAACTGACCCCGACCCCGATACCCTCATATTCTGTTTTTATTTACTTTTTATATTGATTTATTACCAGCTGATGGGGAGGAGCTAATTATGACCTAATTTATGTTACATGTATTAATCTTATAAAAAATAATCTCAGTCAGGAAGTGTATCTTGAATCATCCTCCCCCAGTTTCTGCTCATGCTAAAGCAGACTGGTTTTAGTTTAGGGATAGTGTGTCAAGCGTCTGAGTATGAGAGCTGATCCAGGATCAGGTCCCAACCTGTCCACACAATCCTTATTAATTGTGTTCTAAAAGGCAAAACTGATCCTAGATCAGCACTTCTACCCTGAGACGAATGAGACATTGGGGCCCAGCTATCTTAACGGCTTAATAATGATGAGCGAGGACTGACACACCAATTAACATTATGATGAAGTCTCAGTTGCTCCCTAACGTTTGTAAAAATGTTTTTGTAAAAACAATGTATTTTCTTTTCCTATTGTATTGTTCAGTGAACAGGGTTTGTCACTGTTTATCTCTTATTGGTTGTTTAATAAATCATTTTTAAACTCTTTGTCTGCTTCTCTTTGTCCTGCCTCTCTCTCTCTCGTTGTCCTGCCTCTCTCTCTTTGTCCTGCCTCTCTCTCTCTCTTTGTCCTGCCTCTCTCTCTCTCTTTGTCCTGCCTCTCTCTCTCTCTCTCTTTGTCCTGCCTCTCTCGCTCTCTGTCCTGCCTCTCTCTCTCTCTCGCTCTCTGTCCTGCCTCTCTCTCTCTCTCGCTCTCTGTCCTGCCTCTCTCTCTCTCTTTGTCCTGCCTCTCTCTCTCTCTTTGTCCTGCCTCTCTCTCTCTCTCTCTTTGTCCTGCCTCTCTCTCTCTCTCTCTCTCTTTGTCCTGCCTCTCTCTCTCTCTTTGTCCTGCCTCTCTCTCTCTCGTTGTCCTGCTCTCTCTCTCTCTCGTTGTCCTGCCTCTCTCTCTCTCGTTGTCCTGCCTCTCTCTCTCTCGTTGTCCTGCCTCTCTCTCTCTCGTTGTCCTGCCTCTCTCTCTCTCGTTGTCCTGCCTCTCTCTCTCTCGTTGTCCTGCCTCTCTCTCTCTCGTTGTCCTGCCTCTCTCTCTCTCGTTGTCCTGCCTCTCTCTCTCGTTGTCCTGCCTCTCTCTCTCTCTCTCTCTCTCTCGTTGTCCTGCCCCTCTCTCTCTCTCTCTCTCTCTCTCTCTCTCTCTCTCTCTCTCGTTGTCTCTCTCTCTCTCGTTGTCCTGCCTCTCTCTCTCTCTCTCGTTGTCCTGCCTCTCTCTCTCTCTCTCTCTCTCTTTGTCCTGCCTCTCTCTCTCTCGTTGTCCTGCCTCTCTCTCTCTCTCGTTGTCCTGCCTCTCTCTCTCTCTCTTTGTCCTGCCTCTCTCTCTCTCGTTGTCCTGCCTCTCTCTCTCTCTTTGTCCTGCCTCTCTCTCTCTCTCTCTCTTTGTCCTGCCTCTCTCTCTCTCTCTCTCTTTGTCCTGCCTCTCTCTCTCTCGTTGTCCTGCCTCTCTCTCTCTCGTTGTCCTGCCTCTCTCTCTTTGTCCTGCCTCTCTCTCTCTCGTTGTCCTGCCTCTCTCTCTCTCTTTGTCCTGCCTCTCTCTCTCTCTTTGTCCTGCCTCTCTCTCTCTCTCTTTGTCCTGCCTCTCTCTCTCTCGCTCTCTGACCTGCCTCTCTCTCTCTCGCTCTCTGTCCTGCCTCTCTCTCTCTCTCGCTCTCTGTCCTGCCTCTCTCTCTCTCTCGCTCTCTGTCCTGCCTCTCTCTCTCGCTCTCTGTCCTGCCTCTCTCTCTCTCTCTTTGTCCTGCTCTCTCTCTCTCTCTCTCTTTGTCCTGCCTCTCTCTCTCTCTCTTTGTCCTGCCTCTCTCTCTCTCTTTGTCCTGCCTCTCTCTCTCTCGTTGTCCTGCCTCTCTCTCTCTCGTTGTCCTGCCTCTCTCTCTCTCGTTGTCCTGCCTCTCTCTCTCTCTTTGTCCTGCCTCTCTCTCTCTCGTTGTCCTGCCTCTCTCTCTCTCTTTGTCCTGCCTCTCTCTCTCTCGTTATCCTGCCTCTCTCTCTCTCGTTGTCCTGCCTCTCTCTCTCTCTTGTTGTCCTGCCTCTCTCTCTTGTTGTCCTGCCTCTCTCTCTCATTGTCCTGCCTCTCTCTCTCTCTCTCTCTCTCTCTCTCGTTGTCCTGCCCCTCTCTCTCTCTCTCTCTCTCTCTCTCTCTCTCTCTCTCTCCTCTCTCTCTCTCTCTCTCGTTGTCCTGCCTCTCTCTCTCTCTCGTTGTCCTGCCTCTCTCTCTCTCTCTCTCTCTCTCTCTCGTTGTCCTGCTCTCTCTCTCTCTCTCTCTCTCTCTCGTTGTCCTGCCTCTCTCTCTCTTTGTCCTGCCTCTCTCTCTCTCTTTGTCCTGCCTCTCTCTCTCTTTGTTGTCCTGTCCTCTCTCTCTCTTTGTCCTGCCTCTCTCTCTCTTTGTCCTGCCTCTCTCTCGTTGTCCTGCCTCTCTCTCTCTCGTTGTCCTGCCTCTCTCTCTCGTTGTCCTGCCTCTCTCTCTCGTTGTCCTGCCTCTCTCTCTCTCGTTGTCCTGCCTCTCTCTCTCTCGTTGTCCTGCCTCTCTCTCTCTCGTTGTCCTGCCTCTCTCTCTCTCTTTGTCCTGCCTCTCTCTCTCTCTTTGTCCTGCCTCTCTCTCTCTCTCTTTGTCCTGCTCTCTCTCTTTGTCCTGCTCTCTCTTCTCTCTTTGTCCTGCCTCTCTCTCTCTCTTTGTCCTGCCTCTCTCTCTCTCTTTGTCCTGCCTCTCTCTCTCTCTTTGTCCTGCCTCTCTCTCTCTCTTTGTCCTGCCTCTCTCTCTCTCTCTTTGTCCTGCCTCTCTCTCTCTCTCTTTGTCCTGCCTCTCTCTCTCTCTCTTTGTCCTGCCTCTCTCTCTCTCTTTGTCCTGCCTCTCTCTCTCTCTCTTTGTCCTGCCTCTCTCTCTCTCTTTGTCCTGCCTCTCTCTCTCTCTTTGTCCTGCCTCTCTCTCTCTCTTTGTCCTGCCTCTCTCTCTCTCTCTTTGTCCTGCCTCTCTCTCTCTCTTTGTCCTGCCTCTCTCTCTCTCTTTGTCCTGCCTCTCTCTCTCTCTTTGTCCTGCCTCTCTCTCTCTCTTTGTCCTGCCTCTCTCTCTCTCTCCTGCCTCTCTCTCTCTCGTTGTCCTGCTCTCTCTCTCTCGTTGTCCTGCCTCTCTCTCTCTCGTTGTCCTGCCTCTCTCTCTCTCTCGTTGTCCTGCCTCTCTCTCTCTCTTTGTCCTGCCTCTCTCTCTCTCGTTGTCCTGCCTCTCTCTCTCTCGTTGTCCTGCCTCTCTCTCTCTCGTTGTCCTGCCTCTCTCTCTCTCGTTGTCCTGCCTCTCTCTCTCTCGTTGTCCTGCCTCTCTCTCTCTCGTTGTCCTGCTCTCTCTCTCTCTCTTTGTCCTGCCTCTCTCTCTCTCGTTGTCCTGCCTCTCTCTCTCTCTTTGTCCTGCCTCTCTCTCTCTCTCGTTGTCCTCTCTCTCTCTCGTTGTCCTGCTCTCTCTCTCTCTCTCTCTTGTCCTCCTGCCTCTCTCTCTCGTCTTTGTCCTGCTCTCTCTCTCTCTTTGTCCTGCTCTCTCTCTCTCTCTCTTTGTCCTGCCCTCTCTCTCTCTCGTTGTCCTGCCTCTCTCTCTCTCTCGTTGTCCTGCTCTCTCTCTCTCGTTGTCCTGCCTCTCTCTCTCTCTTTGTCCTGCCTCTCTCTCTCGTTGTCTGCCTCTCTTCTCCTTTGTCCTGCCTCTCTCTCTTTGTCCTGCCTCTCTCTCTCTCTTTGTCCTGTCCTGTCCTCTCTCTCTCGTTGTCCTGCCTCTCTCTCTCGTTGTCCTGCCTCTCTCTCTCTCGTTGTCCTGCCTCTCTCTCTCTCGTTGTCCTGCTCTCTCTCTCTCTCGTTGTCCTGCCTCTCTCTCTCTCGTTGTCCTGCCTCTCTCTCTCTCTTTGTCCTGCCTCTCTCTCTCGTTGTCCTGCCTCTCTCTCTCTCTTTGTCCTGCCTCTCTCTCTCTCTTTGTCCTGCCCTCTCTCTCTCTTTGTCCTCTCTCTCGTTGTCCTGCCTGCCTCTCTCTCTCTCTCTTTGTCCTGCCTCTCTCTCTCTTTGTCCTGCTCTCTCTCTCTCTCTTTGTCCTGCCTCTCTCTCTCTCTCTTTGTCCTGCTCTCTCTCTCTCTGTCCTGTCCTGCCTCTCTCTCTCTCTTTGTCCTGCCTCTCTCTCTCTTTGTCCTGTCCTGCCTCTCTCTCTCTCTTTGTCCTGCCTCTCTCTCTCTCTTTGTCCTGCCTCTCTCTCTCTCTTTGTCCTGCCTCTCTCTCTCTTTGTCCTGCCTCTCTGTCCTGTCCTGCCTCTCTCTCTCGTTGTCCTGCCTCTCTCTCTCTCGTTGTCCTGCCTCTCTCTCTCTCGTTGTCCTGCCTCTCTCTCTCTCTTTGTCCTGCCTCTTCTCTCCTGCCTCTCTCTCTCTCTCTCTCTCTTTGTCCTGCTCTCTCTCTCTCTCTTTGTCCTGCCTCTCTCTCTCTCTTTGTCCTGCCTCTCTCTCTCTCTTTGTCCTGCCTCTCTCTCTCTCTTTGTCCTGCCTCTCTCTCTCTCTTTGTCCTGCCTCTCTCTCTCTCTTTGTCCTGCCTCTCTCTCTCTCTTTGTCCTGCCTCTCTCTCTCTCTCTCTCTTTGTCTGTCCTCTCTCTCTCTCTCTTTGTCCTGCCTCTCTCTCTTTGTCCTCTTTGTCCTGCCTCTCTCTCTCTCTCTCTCTCTCTCTTTGTCCTGCCTCTCTCTCTCTCTTTGTCCTGCCTCTCTCTCTCTCTCTCTTGTCCTCTCTCTCTGTCCTCTCTCTCTCTCTCTTGTCCTGCCTCTCTCTCTCTCTCGTTGTTGTCCTGTCCTCTCTCTCTCTCTCGTTGTCCTGCTCTCTCTCTCTCTTTGTCCTCTCTCTCTCTCTCTTTGTCCTGCCTCTCTCTCTCTCTTTGTCCTCTCTCTCTCTCTCTTTGTCCTGCCTCTCTCTCTCTCTTTGTCCTGCCTCTCTCTCTCTCTTTGTCCTGCCTCTCTCTCTCTCTCTCTCTCGTTGTCCTGCCTCTCTCTCTCTCTTTGTCCTGCCTCTCTCTCTCTCGTTGTCCTGCCTCTCTCTCTCTCTCTCTGTCCTCTCTCTCTCTCTCTCTTGTCCTGCCTCTCTCTCTCTTTGTCCTGCCTCTCTCTCTCTCTTTGTCCTGCCTCTCTCTCTCTCGTTGTCCTGCCTCTCTCTCTCTCGTTGTCCTGCCTCTCTCTCTCTCTGTTGTCCTGCTCTCTCTCTCTCTCTTTGTCCTGCCTCTCTCTCTCTTTGTCCTGCCTCTCTCTCTCTCTTTGTCCTGCTCTCTCTCTCTCTTTGTTGTCCTGCCTCTCTCTCTCTCGTTGTCCTGCCTCTCTCTCTCTCTTTGTCCTGCTCTCTCTCTCTCTTTGTCCTGCCTCTCTCTCTCTCTGTCCTCTCTCTCTCTCTCTGTTGTCCTGCCTCTCTCTCTCTCGTTGTCCTGCCTCTCTCTCTCTCGTTGTCCTGCTCTCTCTCTCTCTCTCTCTCGTTGTCCTGCCTCTCTCTCTCTTTGTCCTGCCTCTCTCTCTCTCCTGCCTCTCTCTCTCTTTGTCCTGCTCTCTCTCTCTCTCTCTTTGTCCTGCCTCTCTCTCTCTCTTTGTCCTGCCTCTCTCTCTCTTTGTCCTGCCTCTCTCTCTCTCTTTGTTGTCCTGCCTCTCTCTCTCTCTTTGTCCTGCCTCTCTCTCTCTCTTTGTCCTGCCTCTCTCTCTTTGTCCTCTCTCTCTCTCTCTTTGTCCTGCCTCTCTCTCTCTCCTGCTCTCTTTGTCCTGCCTCTCTCTCTGCCTCTCTCTCTCTCTCTGTCCTGCCTCTCTCTCTCTCGTTGTCCTGCCTCTCTCTCTCTCGTTGTCCTGCCTCTCTCTCTCTTTGTCCTGCCTCTCTCTCTCTCGCCTCTCTCTCTTTGTCCTGCCTCTCTCTCTCTCTCTCTCTCTCTCTCTTTGTCCTGCCTCTCTCTCTCTCTCTTTGTCCTGCTCTCTCTCTCTCTCTCTCTCTTTGTCCTGCCTCTCTCTCTCTCGCTCTCTGTCCTGTCCTGCCTCTCTCTCTCTCTCTGTCCTGCCTCTCTCTCTCTCTCTGTCCTGTCCTGCTCTCTCTCTCTTTGTCCTGCCTCTCTCTCTCTCTCTCTGTCCTGTCCTGCTCTCTGTCCTCTCTCTCTCTCTCTCTCTCTTTGTCCTGCCTCTCTCTCTCTCTTTGTCCTGCCTCTCTCTCTCTCTCTCTGTCCTGCTCTCTCTCTCTCTCTCTGTCCTGCTCTCTCTCGCTCTCTGTCCTGCCTCTCTCTCTCTCTCGTTGTCCTGCTCTCTTTGTCCTGCCTCTCTCTCTCTCTTTGTCCTGCCTCTCTCTCTCTGTCCTGCCTCTCTCTCTCTTTGTCCTGCCTCTCTCTCTCTCTTTGTCCTCTCTCTCTCTCTTTGTCCTGCCTCTCTCTCTTTGTCCTCTCTCTCTCTCTCGTTGTCCTGCTCTCTCTCTCTCTCTCTTTGTCCTGCTCTCTCTCTCGCTCTCTGTCCTGTCCTGCCTCTCTCTCTCTCGCTCTCTGTCCTGCCTCTCTCTCTCTCTCTTGTCCTGCCTCTCTCTCTCTCTCGTCCTGCCTCTCTCTCTCTCTGTCCTGCCTCTCTCTCTCTCTCTGTTGTCCTGCTCTCTCTCTCTCTCTTTGTCCTGCCTCTCTCTCTCTCTCTCTCTTGTCCTGCTCTCTCTCTCTCTCGTTGTCCTGCCTCTCTCTCTCTCGTTGTCCTGCCTCTCTCTCTCTTGTCCTGCCTCTCTCTCTCCTGCCTCTCTCTCTCTCTTTGTCCTGCCTCTCTCTCTCTTCTTTGTCCTGCTCTCTCTCTCGTTGTCCTGCCTCTCTCTCTCTTTGTCCTGCCTCTCTCTCTCTTGTCCTGCCTCTCTCTCTCTCGTTGTCCTGCCTCTCTCTCTCTCGTTGTCCTGCCTCTCTCTCTCTCTTTGTCCTGCCTCTCTCTCTCGTTGTCCTGCCTCTCTCTCTCTCTCTCGTTGTCCTGCCTCCTGCTCTCTCTGTCCTCTCTCTCTCTCTCTCTCGTTGTCCTGCCTCTCTCTCTCTCCTGCCTCTCTCTCTCTCTCTCTCTCTCTCTCTCGTTGTCCTGCCTCTCTCTCTCTCTCTCGTTGTCCTGCCTCTCTCTCTCTCTCTCTCTCGTTGTCCTGCCTCTCTCTCTCTCGTTGTCCTGCCTCTCTCTCTCTCTTTGTCCTGCCTCTCTCTCTCTCTTTGTCCTGCTCTCTCTCTCTCTTTGTCCTGCCTCTCTCTCTCTTTGTCCTGCCTCTCTCTCTCTTTGTCCTGCCTCTCTCTCTTTGTCCTGCCTCTCTCTCTCTCTGTTGTCCTGCCTCTCTCTCTCGTTGTCCTGCCTCTCTCTCTCTCGTTGTCCTGCCTCTCTCTCTCTCGTTGTCCTGCCTCTCTCTCTCTCTTTGTCCTGCCTCTCTCTCTCTCTTTGTCCTGCCTCTCTCTCTCTCTCTTTGTCCTGCTCTCTCTCTCTCTCTTTGTCCTGCCTCTCTCTCTCTCTCTCGTTGTCCTGCTCTCTCTCTCTCTCTCTCGTTGTCCTGCTCTCTCTCTCTCTCTCTCTCGTTGTCCTGCTCTCTCTCTTTGTCTCTCTCTCTCTCTCGTTGTCCTGCCTCTCTCTCTCTCTTTGTCCTGCTCTCTCTCTCTCTCTCTTGTCCTGCCTCTCTCTCTCTCTTTGTCCTGCCTCTCTCTCTCTTTGTCCTGCCTCTCTCTCTTTGTCCTGCCTCTCTCTCTCTCGTTGTCCTGCTCTCTCTCTCTCGTTGTCCTGCCTCTCTCTCTCTCGTTGTCCTGCCTCTCTCTCTCTCGTTGTCCTGCCTCTCTCTCTCTCGTTGTCCTGCTCTCTCTCTCTCGTTGTCCTGCCTCTCTCTCTCTCGTTGTCCTGCCTCTCTCTCTCTCTCTTTGTCCTGCCTCTCTCTCTCTCTCTCTTTGTCCTGCCCTCTCTCTCTCTCTTTGTCCTGCTCTCTCTCTCTCTCTTTGTCCTGCCTCTCTCTCTCTCTCTTTGTCCTGCTCTCTCTCTCTCTCTCTCGTTGTCCTGCCTCTCTCTCTCTCTCTCTCTCTCGTTGTCCTGCCTCTCTCTCTCTCTCTCTCTCTCTCTCGTTGTCCTGCCTCTCTCTCTCTCTCTCTCTCTCTCGTTGTCCTGCCTCTCTCTCTCTCTTTGTCCTGCCTCTCTCTCTCTTTGTCCTGCCTCTCTCTCTCTCTTTGTCCTGCCTCTCTCTCTCTTTGTCCTGCCTCTCTCTCTCTTTGTCCTGCCTCTCTCTCTCTCGTTGTCCTGCCTCTCTCTCTCTTTGTCCTGCCTCTCTCTCTCTCGTTGTCCTGCCTCTCTCTCTCTCGTTGTCCTGCCTCTCTCTCTCTCGTTGTCCTGCCTCTCTCTCTCTCGTTGTCCTGCCTCTCTCTCTCTCTCGTTGTCCTGCCTCTCTCTCTCTCGTTGTCCTGCCTCTCTCTCTCGTTGTCCTGCCTCTCTCTCTCTCTTTGTCCTGCCTCTCTCTCTCTCTCTCTTTGTCCTGCCTCCTCTCTCTCTTTGTCCTGCCTCTCTCTCTCTTTGTCCTGCCTCTCTCTCTCTTTGTCCTGCCTCTCTCTCTCTTTGTCCTGCTCTCTCTCTCTCTCTTTGTCCTGCCTCTCTCTCTCTCGTTGTCCTGCTCTCTCTCTCTCTCTTTGTCCTGCCTCTCTCTCTCTCTTTGTCCTGTCCTGCCTCTCTCTCTCTCGTTGTCCTGCCTCTCTCTCTCTCTCTCGTTGTCCTCTCTCTCTCTCTCTTTGTCCTGCTCTCTCTCTCTCTCGTTGTCCTGCCTCTCTCTCTCTCTCTCTCGTTGTCCTCGTTGTCCTCTCTCTCTCTCGTTGTCCTGCCTCTCTCTCTCTCGTTGTCCTGCCTCTCTCTCTCTCGTTGTCCTCTTGTCCTGCTCTCTCTCTCTCTCTCGTTGTCCTGCCTCTCTCTCTCTCTCTCGTTGTCCTGCCTCCCTCTCTCTCTCTCTCGTTGTCCTGCCTCCTCTCTCTCTCTCTGCCTCTCTCTTGTCCTGTCCTCTCTCTCTCTCGTTGTTGTCCTGTCCTCTCTCTCTCTCGTTGTCCTGCCTCTCTCTCTCTCTTTGTCCTCTCCTGTCCTCTCTCTCTCTCTCTCGTTGTCCTGCCTCTCTCTCTCTCTCGTTGTCCTGCCTCTCTCTCTCTCTCTCGTTGTCCTGCCTCTCTCTCTCTCCTCTCTGTCCTCCTCTCTCTCTCTCTGTCCTCTCTCTCTCTCTCTCGTTGTCCTGCTCTCTCTCTCTCTCGTTGTCCTGTCTCTCTCTCTCTCTCGTTGTCCTGCCTCTCTCTCTCTCTCGTTGTCCTGCCTCTCTCTCTCTCGTTGTCCTGCTCTCCTCTCTCTCTCTCGTTGTCCTCCTCTCTCGTTGTCTCTCTCTCGTCTCGTTGTCCTGCCTCTCTCTCTCTCTCGTTGTCCTGCCTCTCTCTCTCTCTCGTTGTCCTGCCTCTCTCTCTCTCTCGTTGTCCTGCCTCTCTCTCTCTCTCGTTGTCCTGCCTCTCTCTCTCTCTCTCTCGTTGTCCTGCCTCTCTCTCTCTCTCTCTTTGTCCTGCCTCTCTCTCTCTCTCTCTTTGTCCTGCCTCTCTCTCTCTCTCTCTTTGTCCTGCCTCTCTCTCTCTCTCTTTGTCCTGCCTCTCTCTCTCTCTCTCTTTGTCCTGCCTCTCTCTCTCTCCTTGCTGCTTCTCTCTCTCTCCTTGCTGCTTCTCTCTCGCTCCTTGCTGCTTCTCTCTTGCTCCTTGCTGCTTCTCTCTCGCTCCATGCTGCTTCTCTCTCGCTCCTTGCTGCTTCTCTCTTGCTCCTTGCTGCTTCTCTCTCGCTCCTTGCTGCTTCTCTCTCGCTCCTTGCTGCTTCTCTCTCGCTCCATGCTGCTTCTCTCTCGCTCCTTGCTGCTTCTCTCTCGCTCCATGCTGCTTCTCTCTCGCTCCATGCTGCTTCTCTCTTGCTCCATGCTGCTTCTCTCTTGCTCCTTGCTGCCTGTCTGTTTGTGCATATTTTGTTTGAGTTGGGAGCAATTCCATTCCAACTCCTGTCATTGGTTGAACATTGCCTTTAAAAGGTGCATTGAATCCCGGCCCGTACCGACCCTCGACAGTGATGCCGAGTCGGTCTGTAAGCCAGAAACACTATGGAAACTGAACAAGAGAATAAACATAGAACTGAAAGAAACAGCCACTGTGACACACACTTGCCACCCACCCACCCAGCCACATCCACCCTAAACACCCACCCTGCCAGCCACCCACCCTAAACACCCAGCCACCCACCCACCCAACCCTGCCACCCACACACCCACCCAACCCAGCCACACACCCACCCAACCCTGCCACCCACCCTAAACACACACCCACCCAACCCTGCCAGCCAGCCACCCACACACCCAACCCTGCCAGCCACCCACCCTAAACACCCAGCCCTGCCATAGCGTGATGTGAGATCTGTGGTCAGACCATGATAATATCAGAGCTTCAGGCTTTATGAGGTAACGTGCCGCGGGGCTACAAGCTTGGCGATCGCACACTAACCACAATGTGCCAGTCTAACAGGCACTCCAGCCGGGCTGCTTAGGACTTGTCCCATTCCACACTTTCATCTTCAGTCTTGAGAACCACAGACACATATGTGGTGGAGGTCTTTATAGGGAGAGATGCCAGCTGTCATGCCAACCCAATGCCCACGTGTCATGGCGTGGAGGTTGGTAGGTTGGAACACACAGTAGTTACCAAGCAACCGTTTAACCGCAGTGTCAACCGTGTGTTTAAGACTGGAGGGAGGAAGAGGTCCCAAATGGCACCCTATTCCCTGTGGTGTGCACTACCTTTAACCAGTGCCCATGTAGTGTAGTGTACTATAATAGGGAATAGGGTGTGATTTTGCCCACGACCAGGGAGTCATGACGTTTCTGGTGAGAGATCCCTAATACTGCTAAGATGAGGATTTCTGTATGTAAAGTATTTGAGCTGTAATGTCTTTTTTTCGTTATGTGTCGGACCCCAGTGAGACTGTCGCCATGGAGATCCTAATCAATCACCTTGAAGAGAGAAGGAGAGGGAGGAGGAGGAGGTGATGTTTGGGGGGGAGGAGGTGAGGGGGGAGAGGAGAGGGAAGAGGAGGAGGTGATGGGGGAGAGGAGAGGGAAGAGGAGGAGGTGATGGGGGGAGGAGGTGATGGGGGGAGAGGAAGACTGGGAGGAGGGAAAGAGAAAGCAATAGGAAGGAGAGGAATACTGGGAGGAGAGGGAATAGGAGGGAAAGAGAAAGCAATAGGAAGGAGAGGAAGACTGGGAGGAGAGGGAATAGGAGGAGGGAAAGAGAAAGCAATAGGAAGGAGAGGAATACTGGGAGGAGAGGGAATAGGAGGAGGGAAAGAGAAAGCAATAGGAAGGAGAGGAAGACTGGGAGGAGAGGGAATAGGAGGAGGGAAAGAAAGCAATAGGAAGGAGAGGAAGACTGGGAGGAGAGGGAATAGGAGGAGGGAAAGAGAAAGCAATAGGAAGGAGAGGAAGACTGGGAGGAGAGGGAATAGGAGGAGGGAAAGAGAAAGCAATAGGAAGGAGAGGAAGACTGGGAGGAGAGGGAATAGGAGGAGGGAAAGAGAAAGCAATAGGAAGGAGAGGAAGACTGGGAGGAGAGGGAATAGGAGGAGGGAAAGAGAAAGCAATAGGAAGGAGAGGAAGACTGGGAGGAGAGGGAATAGGAGGAGGGAAAGAGAAAGCAATAGGAAGGAGAGGGAATAGGAGGAGGGAAAGAGAAAGCAATAGGAAGGAGAGGAAGACTGGGAGGAGAGGGAATAGGAGGAGGGAAAGAGAAATCAATAGGAAGGAGAGGAAGTTGAAACGGACTCAAGTTGCTCTGCCAGTCTATATCCTCTGTGATGCTTCTCCAATGAATGTAATGACCAGGGTTGTGTTCATTAGTGCATAACGTTTTGCAACGGAAGTCAACGATGTAGATTCCTCATTGGACAAGTTCAGTTTGCGCCTCGCTGTTTCGGTCTGTTTTCTTCCGTTTTGGCGCTGAATGAACATGCAGCAGATCTGGGGCTTGTTGAATATACGGTCGGCCTGATGTGTATTCTAAGCCTCTGGCGGCTGTTTATTTGAATGTGACCTAAATACGCCTTTTCTGACTACAACATTACAGCTATAGTTAGACACTGACTAAAACTTAAACACACTCATCTCAGCACGCCGCAGCTAAAATAGGCAGCATATTGAGTACATGCCCTAATTGGTTGGGTAAAAGAGGGTGTGTGTGTGTGTGTGTGTGTGTGTGTGTGTGTGTGTGTGTGTGTGTGTGTGTGTGTGTGTGTGTGTGTGTGTGTGTGTGTGTGTGTGTGAGAGGAGTGTGTGTGTGTGTGTGCGTGCGTGCGTGCGTGCGTGCGTGTGTGCGTGTGAGAGGAGTGTGTGTCTGAGGTTGGAAACGGCAGTAAAGCCTCTATGTTCCCTAGGTCAGGATGGAGGTCATGGCTCTATATCCACACTTTCTGAATGAATGAATGAAAGGTTTCTCGTGGTTTAATTATGAGGAGTTTAAATGTACATTCGATAGCTAATGATAGTATTAATCATCAAATGCTATACACTCAAATGACCAGGTACCAAAAGAGCCATATCGTTTGGTAATCAGGTGTTTATTGTTCTCTACCATTGCCAAGTATCAGGTGCAGTACTTATTAGGTACAACCATAGTGCATCCCAAATGTCACCCTATTCCCAAAACATAGAGCACTGCTTTTAACCAGAGCTCTACTGGTCACTATAATATCTACCTGTATGATGAGGTTTACTGGTGTTAAAACAGACTGATGACAGCAACTATAGGATTTATCCTAATGAAACATAAACAACTATAATATCTACCTGTATGATGAGGTTTACTGGTGTTAAAACAGACTGATGACAGCAACTATAGGATTTATCCTAATGAAACATAAACAACTATAATATCTACCTGTATGATGAGGTTTACTGGTGTTAAAACAGACTGATGACAGCAACTATAGGATTTATCCTAATGAAACATAAACAACTATAATATCTACCTGTATGATGAGGTTTACTGGTGTTAAAACAGACTGATGACAGCAACTATAGGATTTATCCTAATGAAACATAAACAACTATAATATCTACCTGTATGATGAGGTTTACTGGTGTTAAAACAGACTGATGACAGCAACTATAGGATTTATCCTAATGAAACATAAACAACTATAATATCTACCTGTATGATGAGGTTTACTGGTGTTAAAACAGACTGATGACAGCAACTACAGGATTGATCCTAATGAAACATAAACAACTATAATATCTACCTGTATGATGAGGTTTACTGGTGTTAAAACAGACTGATGACAGCAACTATAGGATTTATCCTAATGAAACATAAACAACTATAATATCTACCTGTATGATGAGGTTTACTGGTGTTAAAACAGACTGATGACAGCAACTATAGGATTTATCCTAATGAAACATAAACAACTATAATATCTACCTGTATGATGAGGTTTACTGGTGTTAAAACAGACTGATGACAGCAACTATAGGATTTATCCTAATGAAACATAAACAACTATAATATCTACCTGTATGATGAGGTTTACTGGTGTTAAAACAGACTGATGACAGCAACTATAGGATTTATCCTAATGAAACATAAACAACTATAATATCTACCTGTATGATGAGGTTTACTGGTGTTAAAACAGACTGATGACAGCAACTATAGGATTTATCCTAATGAAACATAAACAACTATAATATCTACCTGTATGATGAGGTTTACTGGTGTTAAAACAGACTGATGACAGCAACTACAGGATTTATCCTAATGAAACATAAACAACTATAATATCTACCTGTATGATGAGGTTTACTGGTGTTAAAACAGACTGATGACAGCAACTACAGGATTTATCCTAATGAAACATAAACAACTATAATATCTACCTGTATGATGAGGTTTACTGGTGTTAAAACAGACTGATGACAGCAACTACAGGATTTATCCTAATGAAACATAAACAACTATAATATCTACCTGTATGATGAGGTTTACTGGTGTTAAAACAGACTGATGACAGCAACTACAGGATTTATCCTAATGAAACATAAACAACTATAATATCTACCTGTATGATGAGGTTTACTGGTGTTAAAACAGACTGATGACAGCAACTATAGGATTTATCCTAATGAAACATAAACAACTATAATATCTACCTGTATGATGAGGTTTACTGGTGTTAAAACAGACTGATGACAGCAACTACAGGATTTATCCTAATGAAACATAAACAACTATAATATCTACCTGTATGATGAGGTTTACTGGTGTTAAAACAGACTGATGACAGCAACTATAGGATTTATCCTAATGAAACATAAACAACTATAATATCTACCTGTATGATGAGGTTGAAACATTATACTATAATATTAAAACATGAGGTGATGAAACATAAACAACTAATATCTACCTTTGATGAGGTGATGAAACATAAACAACTATAATATCTACCTGTATGATGAGGTGATGAAACATAAACAACTATAATATCTACTGTATGATGAGGTGATGAAACATAAACAACTATAATATCTACCTGTATGATGAGGTGATGAAACATAAACAACTATAATATCTACCTGTATGATGAGGTGATGAAACATAAACAACTATAATATCTACCTGTATGATGAGGTGATGAAACATAAACAACTATAATATCTACTGTATGAGGTGATGAAACATAAACAACTATAATATCTACCTGTATGATGAGGTGATGAAACATAAACAACTATAATATCTACCTGTATGATGAGGTGATGAAACATAAACAACTATAAAACATGAGGTGATGAAACATAAACAACTATAATATCTACCTGTATGATGAGGTGATGAAACATAAACAACTATAATATCTACCTGTATGATGATGAAACATAAACAACTATAATATCTACTGTATGAGAGGTGATGAAACATAAACAACTATAATATTACCTGTATGATGAGGTGATGAAACATAAACAACTATAATATCTACCTGTATGATGAGGTGATGAAACATAAACAACTATAATATCTACCTGTATGAGACTGATGACAGCATAAACAACTATAGGATTTATCCTGTATGATAATGAAACATAAACAACTATAATATCTACCTGTATGATGAGGTTTACTGGTGTTAAAACAGACTGATGACAGCAACTATAGGATTTATCCTAATGAAACATAAACAACTATAATATCTACCTGTATGATGAGGTTTACTGGTGTTAAAACAGACTGATGACAGCAACTATAGGATTTATCCTAATGAAACATAAACAACTATAATATCTACCTGTATGATGAGGTTTACTGGTGTTAAAACAGACTGATGACAGCAACTATAGGATTTATCCTAATGAAACATAAACAACTATAATATCTACCTGTATGATGAGGTTTACTGGTGTTAAAACAGACTGATGACAGCAACTATAGGATTTATCCTAATGAAACATAAACAACTATAATATCTACCTGTATGATGAGGTTTACTGGTGTTAAAACAGACTGATGACAGCAACTATAGGATTTATCCTAATGAAACATAAACAACTATAATATCTACCTGTATGATGAGGTTTACTGGTGTTAAAACAGACTGATGACAGCAACTACAGGATTTATCCTAATGAAACATAAACAACTATAATATCTACCTGTATGATGAGGTTTACTGGTGTTAAAACAGACTGATGACAGCAACTACAGGATTTATCCTAATGAAACATAAACAACTATAATATCTACCTGTATGATGAGGTTTACTGGTGTTAAAACAGACTGATGACAGCAACTACAGGATGTATCCTAATGAAACATAAACAACTATAATATCTACCTGTATGATGAGGTTTACTGGTGTTAAAACAGACTGATGACAGCAACTACAGGATGTATCCTAATGAAACATAAACAACTATAATATCTACCTGTATGATGAGGTTTACTGGTGTTAAAACAGACTGATGACAGCAACATAAACAGGATTAATATCCTAATGAAACATAAACAACTATAATATCTACCTGTATGATGAGGTTTACTGGTGTTAAAACAGACTGATGACAGCAACTACAGGATTTATCCTAATGAAACATAAACAACTATAATATCTACCTGTATGATGAGGTTTACTGGTGTTAAAACAGACTGATGACAGCAACTACAGGATTTATCCTAATGAAACATAAACAACTATAATATCTACCTGTATGATGAGGTTTACTGGTGTTAAAACAGACTGATGACAGCAACTATAGGATTTATCCTAATGAAACATAAACAACTATAATATCTACCTGTATGATGAGGTTTACTGGTGTTAAAACAGACTGATGACAGCAACTATAGGATTTATCCTAATGAAACATAAACAACTATAATATCTACCTGTATGATGAGGTTTACTGGTGTTAAAACAGACTGATGACAGCAACTACAGGATTTATCCTAATGAAACATAAACAACTATAATATCTACCTGTATGATGAGGTTTACTGGTGTTAAAACAGACTGATGACAGCAACTATAGGATTTATCCTAATGAAACATAAACAACTATAATATCTACCTGTATGATGAGGTGATGAAACATAAACAACTATAATATCTACCTGTATGATGAGGTGATGAAACATAAACAACTATAATATCTACCTGTATGATGAGGTGATGAAACATAAACAACTATAATATCTACCTGTATGATGAGGTGATGAAACATAAAAACTATAATACTATAATATCTACCTGTATGATGAGGTGATGAAACATAAACAACTATAATATCTACCTGTATGATGAGGTGATGAAACATAAACAACTATAATATCTACCTGTATGATGAGGTGATGAAACATAAACAACTATAATATCTACCTGTATGATGAGGTGATGAAACATAAACAACTATAATATCTACCTGTATGATGAGGTGATGAAACATAAACAACTATAATATCTACCTGTATGATGAGGTGATGAAACATAAACAACTATAATATCTACCTGTATGATGAGGTGATGAAACATAAACAACTATAATATCTACCTGTATGATGAGGTGATGAAACATAAACAACTATAATATCTACCTGTATGATGAGGTGATGAAACATAAACAACTATAATATCTACCTGTATGATGAGGTGATGAAACATAAACAACTATAATATCTACCTGTATGATGAGGTGATGAAACATAAACAACTATAATATCTACCTGTATGATGAGGTGATGAAACATAAACAACTATAAAACTGTACATAAACAATATAATTTATGAAACATAAACAACTATAATATCTACCTGTATGATGAGGTTGATGTTAAAACAGACTGATGACAGCAACTATAATTTATCTGTATGATGAGGTGATGAAACATAAACAACTATAATATCTACCTGTATGATGAGGTTTACTGGTGTTAAAACAGACTGATGACAGCAACTATAGGATTTATCCTAATGAAACATAAACAACTATAATATCTACCTGTATGATGAGGTTTACTGGTGTTAAAACAGACTGATGACAGCAACTATAGGATTTATCCTAATGAAACATAAACAACTATAATATCTACCTGTATGATGAGGTTTACTGGTGTTAAAACAGACTGATGACAGCAACTATAGGATTTATCCTAATGAAACATAAACAACTATAATATCTACCTGTATGATGAGGTTTACTGGTGTTAAAACAGACTGATGACAGCAACTATAGGATTTATCCTAATGAAACATAAACAACTATAATATCTACCTGTATGATGAGGTTTACTGGTGTTAAAACAGACTGATGACAGCAACTATAGGATTTATCCTAATGAAACATAAACAACTATAATATCTACCTGTATGATGAGGTTTACTGGTGTTAAAACAGACTGATGACAGCAACTATAGGATTTATCCTAATGAAACATAAACAACTATAATATCTACCTGTATGATGAGGTTTACTGGTGTTAAAACAGACTGATGACAGCAACTATAGGATTTATCCTAATGAAACATAAACAACTATAATATCTACCTGTATGATGAGGTTTACTGGTGTTAAAACAGACTGATGACAGCAACTACAGGATTTATCCTAATGAAACATAAACAACTATAATATCTACCTGTATGATGAGGTTTACTGGTGTTAAAACAGACTGATGACAGCAACTACAGGATTTATCCTAATGAAACATAAACAACTATAATATCTACCTGTATGATGAGGTTTACTGGTGTTAAAACAGACTGATGACAGCAACTACAGGATTTATCCTAATGAAACATAAACAACTATAATATCTACCTGTATGATGAAACATAAACAACTGATGACATAATATCTACCTGTATGATGAGGTTTACTGGTGTTAAAACAGACTGATGACAGCAACTACAGGATTTATCCTAATGAAACATAAACAACTATAATATCTACCTGTATGATGAGGTTTACTGGTGTTAAAACAGACTGATGACAGCAACTATAGGATTTATCCTAATGAAACATAAACAACTATAATATCTACCTGTATGATGAGGTTTACTGGTGTTAAAACAGACTGATGACAGCAACTACAGGATTTATCCTAATGAAACATAAACAACTATAATATCTACCTGTATGATGAGGTTTACTGGTGTTAAAACAGACTGATGACAGCAACTATAGGATTTATCCTAATGAAACATAAACAACTATAATATCTACCTGTATGATGAGGTGATGAAACATAAACAACTATAATATCTACCTGTATGATGAGGTGATGAAACATAAACAACTATAATATCTACCTGTATGATGAGGTGATGAAACATAAACAACTATAATATCTACCTGTATGATGAGGTGATGAAACATAAACAACTATAATATCTACCTGTATGATGAGGTGATGAAACATAAACAACTATAATATCTACCTGTATGATGAGGTGATGAAACATAAACAACTATAATATCTACCTGTATGATGAGGTGATGAAACATAAACAACTATAATATCTACCTGTATGATGAGGTGATGAAACATAAACAACTATAATATCTACCTGTATGATGAGGTGATGAAACATAAACAACTATAATATCTACCTGTATGATGAGGTGATGAAACATAAACAACTATAATATCTACCTGTATGATGAGGTGATGAAACATAAACAACTATAATATCTACCTGTATGATGAGGTGATGAAACATAAACAACTATAATATCTACCTGTATGATGAGGTGATGAAACATAAACAACTATAATATCTACCTGTATGATGAGGTGATGAAACATAAACAACTATAATATCTACCTGTATGATGAGGTGATGAAACATAAACAACTATAATATCTACCTGTATGATGAGGTGATGAAACATAAACAACTATAATATCTACCTGTATGATGAGGTGATGAAACATAAACAACTATAATATCTACCTGTATGATGAGGTGATGAAACATAAACAACTATAATATCTACCTGTATGATGAGGTGATGAAACATAAACAACTATAATATCTACCTGTATGATGAGGTGATGAAACATAAACAACTATAATATCTACCTGTATGATGAGGTGATGAAACATAAACAACTATAATATCTACCTGTATGATGAGGTTTACTGGTGTTAAAACAGACTGATGACAGCAACTATAGGATTTATCCTAATGATGAAACATAAACAACTATAATATCTACCTGTATGATGAGGTTTACTGGTGTTAAAACAGACTGATGACAGCAACTATAGGATTTATCCTAATGAAACATAAACAACTATAATATCTACCTGTATGATGAGGTTTACTGGTGTTAAAACAGACTGATGACAGCAACTATAGGATTTATCCTAATGAAACATAAACAACTATAATATCTACCTGTATGATGAGGTTTACTGGTGTTAAAACAGACTGATGAAGCAACTATAGGATTTATCCTAATGAAACATAAACAACTATAATATCTACCTGTATGATGAGGTTTACTGGTGTTAAAACAGACTGATGACAGCAACTACAGGATTTATCCTAATGAAACATAAACAACTATAATATCTACCTGTATGATGAGGTTTACTGGTGTTAAAACAGACTGATGACAGCAACTATAGGATTTATCCTAATGAAACATAAACAACTATAATATCTACCTGTATGATGAGGTTTACTGGTGTTAAAACAGACTGATGACAGCAACTATAGGATTTATCCTAATGAAACATAAACAACTATAATATCTACCTGTATGATGAGGTTTACTGGTGTTAAAACAGACTGATGACAGCAACTATAGGATTTATCCTAATGAAACATAAACAACTATAATATCTACCTGTATGATGAGGTTTACTGGTGTTAAAACAGACTGATGACAGCAACTATAGGATTTATCCTAATGAAACATAAACAACTATAATATCTACCTGTATGATGAGGTTTACTGGTGTTAAAACAGACTGATGACAGCAACTATAGGATTTATCCTAATGAAACATAAACAACTATAATATCTACCTGTATGATGAGGTTTACTGGTGTTAAAACAGACTGATGACAGCAACTACAGGATTTATCCTAATGAAACATAAACAACTATAATATCTACCTGTATGATGAGGTTTACTGGTGTTAAAACAGACTGATGACAGCAACTACAGGATTTATCCTAATGAAACATAAACAACTATAATATCTACCTGTATGATGAGGTTTACTGGTGTTAAAACAGACTGATGACAGCAACTACAGGATGTATCCTAATGAAACATAAACAACTATAATATCTACCTGTATGATGAGGTTTACTGGTGTTAAAACAGACTGATGACAGCAACTACAGGATGTATCCTAATGAAACATAAACAACTATAATATCTACCTGTATGATGAGGTTTACTGGTGTTAAAACAGACTGATGACAGCAACTACAGGATGTATCCTAATGAAACATAAACAACTATAATATCTACCTGTATGATGAGGTTTACTGGTGTTAAAACAGACTGATGACAGCAACTACAGGATTTATCCTAATGAAACATAAACAACTATAATATCTACCTATGATGAAACATAAACAACTATAATATCTACCTGTATGATGAGGTTTACTGGTGTTAAAACAGACTGATGACAGCAACTACAGGATTTATCCTAATGAAACATAAACAACTATAATATCTACCTGTATGATGAGGTTTACTGGTGTTAAAACAGACTGATGACAGCAACTATAGGATTTATCCTAATGAAACATAAACAACTATAATATCTACCTGTATGATGAGGTTTACTGGTGTTAAAACAGACTGATGACAGCAACTACAGGATTTATCCTAATGAAACATAAACAACTATAATATCTACCTGTATGATGAGGTTTACTGGTGTTAAAACAGACTGATGACAGCAACTATAGGATTTATCCTAATGAAACATAAACAACTATAATATCTACCTGTATGATGAGGTGATGAAACATAAACAACTATAATATCTACCTGTATGATGAGGTGATGAAACATAAACAACTATAATATCTACCTGTATGATGAGGTGATGAAACATAAACAACTATAATATCTACCTGTATGATGAGGTGATGAAACATAAACAACTATAATATCTACCTGTATGATGAGGTGATGAAACATAAACAACTATAATATCTACCTGTATGATGAGGTGATGAAACATAAACAACTATAATATCTACCTGTATGATGAGGTGATGAAACATAAACAACTATAATATCTACCTGTATGATGAGGTGATGAAACATAAACAACTATAATATCTACCTGTATGATGAGGTGATGAAACATAAACAACTATAATATCTACCTGTATGATGAGGTGATGAAACATAAACAACTATAATATCTACCTGTATGATGAGGTGATGAAACATAAACAACTATAATATCTACCTGTATGATGAGGTGATGAAACATAAACAACTATAATATCTACCTGTATGATGAGGTGATGAAACATAAACAACTATAATATCTACCTGTATGATGAGGTGATGAAACATAAACAACTATAATATCTACCTGTATGATGAGGTGATGAAACATAAACAACTATAATATCTACCTGTATGATGAGGTGATGAAACATAAACAACTATAATATCTACCTGTATGATGAGGTGATGAAACATAAACAACTATAATATCTACCTGTATGATGAGGTGATGAAACATAAACAACTATAATATCTACCTGTATGATGAGGTGATGAAACATAAACAACTATAATATCTACCTGTATGATGAGGTGATGAAACATAAACAACTATAATATCTACCTGTATGATGAGGTGATGAAACATAAACAACTATAATATCTACCTGTATGATGAGGTGATGAAACATAAACAACTATAATATCTACCTGTATGATGAGGTGATGAAACATAAACAACTATAATATCTACCTGTATGATGAGGTGATGAAACATAAACAACTATAATATCTACCTGTATGATGAGGTGATGAAACATAAACAACTATAATATCTACCTGTATGATGAGGTGATGAAACATAAACAACTATAATATCTACCTGTATGATGAGGTGATGAAACATAAACAACTATAATATCTACCTGTATGATGAGGTGATGAAACATAAACAACTATAATATCTACCTGTATGATGAGGTGATGAAACATAAACAACTATAATATCTACCTGTATGATGAGGTGATGAAACATAAACAACTATAATATCTACCTGTATGATGAGGTGATGAAACATAAACAACTATAATATCTACCTGTATGATGAGGTGATGAAACATAAACAACTATAATATCTACCTGTATGATGAGGTGATGAAACATAAACAACTATAATATCTACCTGTATGATGAGGTGATGAAACATAAACAACTATAATATCTACCTGTATGATGAGGTGATGAAACATAAACAACTATAATATCTACCTGTATGATGAGGTGATGAAACATAAACAACTATAATATCTACCTGTATGATGAGGTGATGAAACATAAACAACTATAATATCTACCTGTATGATGAGGTGATGAAACATAAACAACTATAATATCTACCTGTATGATGAGGTGATGAAACATAAACAACTATAATATCTACCTGTATGATGAGGTGATGAAACATAAACAACTATAATATCTACCTGTATGATGAGGTGATGAAACATAAACAACTATAATATCTACCTGTATGATGAGGTGATGAAACATAAACAACTATAATATCTACCTGTATGATGAGGTGATGAAACATAAACAACTATAATATCTACCTGTATGATGAGGTGATGAAACATAAACAACTATAATATCTACCTGTATGATGAGGTGATGAAACATAAACAACTATAATATCTACCTGTATGATGAGGTGATGAAACATAAACAACTATAATATCTACCTGTATGATGAGGTGATGAAACATAAACAACTATAATATCTACCTGTATGATGAGGTGATGAAACATAAACAACTATAATATCTACCTGTATGATGAGGTGATGAAACATAAACAACTATAATATCTACCTGTATGATGAGGTGATGAAACATAAACAACTATAATATCTACCTGTATGATGAGGTGATGAAACATAAACAACTATAATATCTACCTGTATGATGAGGTGATGAAACATAAACAACTATAATATCTACCTGTATGATGAGGTGATGAAACATAAACAACTATAATATCTACCTGTATGATGAGGTGATGAAACATAAACAACTATAATATCTACCTGTATGATGAGGTGATGAAACATAAACAACTATAATATCTACCTGTATGATGAGGTGATGAAACATAAACAACTATAATATCTACCTGTATGATGAGGTGATGAAACATAAACAACTATAATATCTACCTGTATGATGAGGTGATGAAACATAAACAACTATAATATCTACCTGTATGATGAGGTTTACTGGTGTTAAAACAGACTGATGACAGCAACTATAGGATTTATCCTAATGAAACATAAACAACTATAATATCTACCTGTATGATGAGGTTTACTGGTGTTAAAACAGACTGATGACAGCAACTATAGGATTTATCCTAATGAAACATAAACAACTATAATATCTACCTGTATGATGAGGTTTACTGGTGTTAAAACAGACTGATGACAGCAACTATAGGATTTATCCTAATGAAACATAAACAACTATAATATCTACCTGTATGATGAGGTTTACTGGTGTTAAAACAGACTGATGACAGCAACTATAGGATTTATCCTAATGAAACATAAACAACTATAATATCTACCTGTATGATGAGGTTTACTGGTGTTAAAACAGACTGATGACAGCAACTACAGGATTTATCCTAATGAAACATAAACAACTATAATATCTACCTGTATGATGAGGTTTACTGGTGTTAAAACAGACTGATGACAGCAACTATAGGATTTATCCTAATGAAACATAAACAACTATAATATCTACCTGTATGATGAGGTTTACTGGTGTTAAAACAGACTGATGACAGCAACTATAGGATTTATCCTAATGAAACATAAACAACTATAATATCTACCTGTATGATGAGGTTTACTGGTGTTAAAACAGACTGATGACAGCAACTATAGGATTTATCCTAATGAAACATAAACAACTATAATATCTACCTGTATGATGAGGTTTACTGGTGTTAAAACAGACTGATGACAGCAACTATAGGATTTATCCTAATGAAACATAAACAACTATAATATCTACCTGTATGATGAGGTTTACTGGTGTTAAAACAGACTGATGACAGCAACTATAGGATTTATCCTAATGAAACATAAACAACTATAATATCTACCTGTATGATGAGGTTTACTGGTGTTAAAACAGACTGATGACAGCAACTACAGGATTTATCCTAATGAAACATAAACAACTATAATATCTACCTGTATGATGAGGTTTACTGGTGTTAAAACAGACTGATGACAGCAACTACAGGATTTATCCTAATGAAACATAAACAACTATAATATCTACCTGTATGATGAGGTTTACTGGTGTTAAAACAGACTGATGACAGCAACTACAGGATGTATCCTAATGAAACATAAACAACTATAATATCTACCTGTATGATGAGGTTTACTGGTGTTAAAACAGACTGATGACAGCAACTACAGGATGTATCCTAATGAAACATAAACAACTATAATATCTACCTGTATGATGAGGTTTACTGGTGTTAAAACAGACTGATGACAGCAACTACAGGATGTATCCTAATGAAACATAAACAACTATAATATCTACCTGTATGATGAGGTTTACTGGTGTTAAAACAGACTGATGACAGCAACTACAGGATTTATCCTAATGAAACATAAACAACTATAATATCTACCTGTATGATGAAACATAAACAACTATAATATCTACCTGTATGATGAGGTTTACTGGTGTTAAAACAGACTGATGACAGCAACTACAGGATTTATCCTAATGAAACATAAACAACTATAATATCTACCTGTATGATGAGGTTTACTGGTGTTAAAACAGACTGATGACAGCAACTATAGGATTTATCCTAATGAAACATAAACAACTATAATATCTACCTGTATGATGAGGTTTACTGGTGTTAAAACAGACTGATGACAGCAACTACAGGATTTATCCTAATGAAACATAAACAACTATAATATCTACCTGTATGATGAGGTTTACTGGTGTTAAAACAGACTGATGACAGCAACTATAGGATTTATCCTAATGAAACATAAACAACTATAATATCTACCTGTATGATGAGGTGATGAAACATAAACAACTATAATATCTACCTGTATGATGAGGTGATGAAACATAAACAACTATAATATCTACCTGTATGATGAGGTGATGAAACATAAACAACTATAATATCTACCTGTATGATGAGGTGATGAAACATAAACAACTATAATATCTACCTGTATGATGAGGTGATGAAACATAAACAACTATAATATCTACCTGTATGATGAGGTGATGAAACATAAACAACTATAATATCTACCTGTATGATGAGGTGATGAAACATAAACAACTATAATATCTACCTGTATGATGAGGTGATGAAACATAAACAACTATAATATCTACCTGTATGATGAGGTGATGAAACATAAACAACTATAATATCTACCTGTATGATGAGGTGATGAAACATAAACAACTATAATATCTACCTGTATGATGAGGTGATGAAACATAAACAACTATAATATCTACCCTAAACAACTGATGAGGTGATGAAACATAAACAACTATAATATCTACCTGTATGATGAGGTGATGAAACATAAACAACTATAATATCTACCTGTATGATGAGGTGATGAAACATAAACAACTATAATATCTACCTGTATGATGAGGTGATGAAACATAAACAACTATAATATCTACCTGTATGATGAGGTGATGAAACATAAACAACTATAATATCTACCTGTATGATGAGGTGATGAAACATAAACAACTATAATATCTACCTGTATGATGAGGTGATGAAACATAAACAACTATAATATCTACCTGTATGATGAGGTGATGAAACATAAACAACTATAATATCTACCTGTATGATGAGGTGATGAAACATAAACAACTATAATATCTACCTGTATGATGAGGTGATGAAACATAAACAACTATAATATCTACCTGTATGATGAGGTGATGAAACATAAACAACTATAATATCTACCTGTATGATGAGGTGATGAAACATAAACAACTATAATATCTACCTGTATGATGAGGTGATGAAACATAAACAACTATAATATCTACCTGTATGATGAGGTGATGAAACATAAACAACTATAATATCTACCTGTATGATGAGGTGATGAAACATAAACAACTATAATATCTACCTGTATGATGAGGTGATGAAACATAAACAACTATAATATCTACCTGTATGATGAGGTGATGAAACATAAACAACTATAATATCTACCTGTATGATGAGGTGATGAAACATAAACAACTATAATATCTACCTGTATGATGAGGTGATGAAACATAAACAACTATAATATCTACCTGTATGATGAGGTGATGAAACATAAACAACTATAATATCTACCTGTATGATGAGGTGATGAAACATAAACAACTATAATATCTACCTGTATGATGAGGTGATGAAACATAAACAACTATAATATCTACCTGTATGATGAGGTGATGAAACATAAACAACTATAATATCTACCTGTATGATGAGGTGATGAAACATAAACAACTATAATATCTACCTGTATGATGAGGTGATGAAACATAAACAACTATAATATCTACCTGTATGATGAGGTGATGAAACATAAACAACTATAATATCTACCTGTATGATGAGGTGATGAAACATAAACAACTATAATATCTACCTGTATGATGAGGTGATGAAACATAAACAACTATAATATCTACCTGTATGATGAGGTGATGAAACATAAACAACTATAATATCTACCTGTATGATGAGGTGATGAAACATAAACAACTATAATATCTACCTGTATGATGAGGTGATGAAACATAAACAACTATAATATCTACCTGTATGATGAGGTGATGAAACATAAACAACTATAATATCTACCTGTATGATGAGGTGATGAAACATAAACAACTATAATATCTACCTGTATGATGAGGTGATGAAACATAAACAACTATAATATCTACCTGTATGATGAGGTGATGAAACATAAGCAACTATAATATCTACCTGTATGATGAGGTGATGAAACATAAACAACTATAATATCTACCTGTATGATGAGGTGATGAAACATAAACAACTATAATATCTACCTGTATGATGAGGTGATGAAACATAAACAACTATAATATCTACCTGTATGATGAGGTGATGAAACATAAACAACTATAATATCTACCTGTATGATGAGGTGATGAAACATAAACAAAACTAGGGCTCTGCACATTTCTTTTAAAAATCTGGTAACTTTTCCAAAATTCCCAGTTGTAAGATTCCTATATTTCCCAGATGTCCTGCTTTATTACTTCTTGATTCCAGGAATCTTCCAACCGGGGTTGCTGGAACACCTGGGACTCGTGGGAATGTTACCAGAATCTTCCAACCGGGGTTGCTGGAACACCTGGGACTCGTGGGAATGTTACCAGAATCTTCCAACCGGGGTTGCTGGAACACCTGGGACTCGTGGGAAAGTTACCAGAATCTTCCAACCGGGGTTGCTGGAACACCTGGGACTCGTGGGAATGTTACCAGAATCTTCCAACCGGGGTTGCTGGAACACCTGGGACTCGTGGGAATGTTACCAGAATCTTCCAACCGGGGTTGCTGGAACACCTGGGACTCGTGGGAATGTTACCAGAATCTTACAACCGGGGTTGCTGGAACACCTGGGACTCGTGGGAAAGTTACCAGAATCTTCCAACCGGGGTTGCTGGAACACCTGGGACTCGTGGGAATGTTACCAGAATTTTGCAACCTTATGAAAAACACAACTACAAAAAGGGACAAAACGTTTTAAGTCAAAAGTACATCATATTAAAGTATAAATTATACAAACCTACAGGACGATATTCTAGAAGGTCATATAAAACTACATTTGCAATACATTACAATATTATTATTATTTTAAAGGCTAAACGTTAGCACCATGAAAAATTGTTGTTAATTTCCATATAACAAAAAGCACATCACTTTTTTTTTACAGCGAATACTGCATTTGTATTGCATAAATACTGCATTTGTATTGCATAAATACTGCATTTGTATTGCATAAATACTGCATTTGTGAAGTAGATATATGAAAGCACATGAAGGCCAGTTTTTAAAGGAAGTAGAGGGATCTGATTTGATGATGGGATGGACAACAGGCAAGAGGACGACAGAAAACCACCAAGGCCCGGTTTCCTAAAAACATCTCAAGGATCCTATGGTTGTAAGATAAACTTAGCCTCAAGATGCTTTTGGGGAACTGGGCCCTGATCAATTACCAAGGCTGTGGCCAGACAGGAAGTTTGTGTGAGGAAAACTATGGCTTTGAGCCAATGGTTTTTCAATGTAGGGCTTCCGTTGATGGAAGATGGACAACGGAGATGATTGTCTTTCGAAAGAAAACACACAAAGATGACGGCCTTTTGTGCGTATGAAACTCCTCCGGAAATAGTTGACTTGAGTTGAACTTTCGACAGACAAAAACATACAATAATAAATGCGAATCCAATTTCATACGTTTCCTTGTGTCTGTGATACTATCTTATCAGATCATGACTGAGATGGAGAAGAATATAACATAGACAACATAAACACAGACATAAACACAGACATACACAGACATATACACAGACATAAACACAGACATAAACACAGACATAAACACAGACACATACACAGACATAAACACAGACATAAACACAGACATAAACACAGACATAAACACAGACAAACACAGACATAAACAGAATTCAAAATGTCTGCAAGCAGGAAGACACCCTTGTTGTTTACACGGTCTTTGCTGTTGAAGTATAGACACCTGAATGACCGACGGCTTGGTCAACTTGGTCTCCGGCAGGTAAATCTGCTTGTTGGTTTTAATGCACCGTATTGCCGGAACAAAATTCAAAATCCATTTCATGTTGACGTTCTGGTGCCGTTCGGGCAGTTTAAAGTATTGATTGGGGTTTTATTTGTGGATGAATGAGACAGTTTTTCTCTGTGATTTGTGATGGTTTTATTTGTGCTTCACATGACTGTGTTTCTGTATTCTAATGTGTATATATACATATGTTGTGTTTAATGTGTATATTTATGTTGTAAAGAGCCTGAGGTCTGAATCTTTTGAATGTATGACAATGCCACCTTACTGAGTGCACCTTTTAAACAGGGTAGCTTTGCCCCATTGTCACTAAATAGGTACAACCATCTTATACAATATACACCGTTTGTGATTTGATAAACATTCATGTTATACTCATGTACCTTAGTGTAACCTTCTTACATATTACAGGAGGCTGGTGAGGGGAGGACGGCTCATAATAGTGGCTGGAATGGAGTGAATGGGATGGTATTAAACACATGGAAACCATGGAAACCATGTGTTTGATTCCATTCCATTTAATTCCTTTGCAGCCATTACTATCAGCCCATCCTCCCCAATTAAGATGCCACCAGCCTCCTGTGCTACATAACCATAGCATGTCTGAATCTTAGGGAACTATCTTGTTGTTTTTACGTCATTTCAAATCTGTAAATAACTCCATGATGCTCATATTTTTTTGGTTTCAAGACAAGCATCTCTACTTTAATCTAAATCCTGTTACCATGGTGACACCTGACACGTTACAGCTTGATATGGTCCAATTCCAACTGAGAAACGTGTCACAACTACCCATAAGTCCTGTATACGTCTCTGTCTATACTCTCTCTCTCTCTCCCTCTACCTCTCTCTCTCTCTCTCTCTCTCTCTCTCTCTCTCTCTCTCTCTCTCTCTCTCTCTCTCTCTCTCTCTCTCTCTCTCTCTCTCTCTCTCAGAGATATGGTTAGTGATGGGGAAGGTGCGATGACTGCTTGATGTTCAGGTGATTCTTTCTTTGAAAATTCCCCCCTTCCCTCCCCTCTTCCTTCCTCCCCCCTCCCTCCCACAGTCCATTCCAACCCAGGCTTCCTTGTCCTCCTCCGGCTCCTCTCCACTGATTGGGTAAGTTGAGATGAGCTGTGGTTCCAAAGCTCGGCCCTGAGAACTCCCATTGGTTGACTGGTTGTTCTGAAGTCTCTCATTCGTTGTTCTGTTGGATGGAGATCTCCCATTGGTTCTTCTGTTGTTCCGTTGGTTAGAGGAAGTTGTTGGTGATCTGACGCTGGTGCTCAAACAGATCCTCCACCTCTGAACTGTATGCATCACCTGAGAGAGAGAGAGAGAGAGAGAGAGAGAGAGAGAGAGAGAGAGAGAGAGAGAGAGAGAGAGAGAGAGATAGATAAAGAGAGATAAAAAGAGAGAGAGATAGAGAGAGAGAGGTAGAGAGAGAGGTAGAGAGAGAGAGAGAGAGATAAAGAGAGAGAGAGAGAGAGAGAGAGAGAGAGAGAGAGAGAGAGAGAGAGAGAGAGAGAGAGAGAGAGAGAGAGAGGAGAGAGAGAGAGAGAGAGAGGTAGAGGGAGAGAGGTAGAGGAGAGAGAGAGGTAGAGGGGAGAGAGAGAGAGAGAGGGAGAGGAGAGAGAGAGAGAGA
The DNA here is from genome assembly GCF_021184085.1 of Oncorhynchus gorbuscha. Classification (NCBI taxonomy): domain Eukaryota; kingdom Metazoa; phylum Chordata; class Actinopteri; order Salmoniformes; family Salmonidae; genus Oncorhynchus; species Oncorhynchus gorbuscha. The sequence continues at coordinate 31,143 of NW_025746253.1, read as the reverse complement.
GAGGGAGAGAGAGAGAGGGAGAGAGGTAGATGGAGAGGGAGAGGTAGAGGGAGAGAGGTAGAGGAGAGAGAGGAGAGGTAGAGAGGAGTGAGAGGTAGATGGAGAGGGAGAGGTAGAGAGGTAGAGGGAAAGTAGGGAGAGGGAGAGGGAGAGAGGGAGAGAGGTAGAGAGGAGAGAGAGAGAGAGAGAGAGAGAGAGAGAGAGAGAGAGAGAGAGAGAGAGAGAGAGGGAGGGAGGGAGGGGGAGGGAGGGAGGGAGGGAGGGAGGGAGGGAGGGAGGGAGGGAGGGAGGGAGGGAGGAGAGCGACAAATATTAGAATAACATTTTTGTGTGGATATGAGACTGAGAGAAGTAACGGGGTGAAGGAGGGATGGAACCCCTGTCGTTCGTCAGAGTGAAGCAGCCCCCTCACCAGCGTGGCAGCCGAACATGAAGACACGTCCTCCATCGTACTTGCAGCGGCAACGCATCACGTTGTTCTGAAAGTCTGACTCAGCCATGTCCAACGAAGGGTTCACTTCAACCTGCAGGGAGGGACAGAGGACAAAAGGAAGGGTGGGAGGGGGGAGTGTGTCAGATATGTGTGTTTCAGGTGTGTTTGTGTCAGGTGTGTGTGTGTGTGTGTGTGTGTGTGTGTGTGTGTGTGTGTGTGTGTGTGTGTGTGTGTGTGTGTGTGTGTGTGTGTGTGTGTGTGTGTGTGTGTGTGTGTGTGTGTGTGTGTGTGTGTGTGTGTGTGTGTGTGGTGTGTGTGTGTGTGTGTATTTGTGTCAGGTGTGTGTGTGTGTGTGGAATAACGTGGGTGGTTACCGTGTTATAAGAGGAAGAGGATGTTGCCCCTAGATACTGGTCCAAGTTCAGCTTGACTTTTCTCCCTAATGGTTTGGGTTTAGTGTTGGTAAACTGATCCTAGATCTGTGCCTAAGGGAACTTCTATACGGAGTGGGACAGGGAGTAAGATTATGTTGTTCCTATACTGATCTAAGGTCAGTTTTGTGGTTGTCCTCCAAATGATAAGGTTGGGGAAGAGTAAGCTGATCCTAGATCTGTGCCTAAAAGAGCAACGTCGATACCCGGTGTGTGGTTAGGGGACGATAACAACTACGTTTGGTTGCGCTAAAACTCTCAGCCCATCATTAAGATGTAGTCATGGTGGGTTGGTTGGCATTGTTTTTCCATTCACTCTGTTTCCCAAACATTAAAACATGTGACTTTTCCAGCCTCATGAAAGACAAAACCGACAGTACAATTCCATAAAGCTCTTTCATTTTCTACACTCTATCTTTCCATAAAAAAACTATAAATACATCTTAAAAGACAATAAATCATAAAAGTATTCATAATTATGAAACATGTTTATTTAGTTTTCTGTCTAATTTGTTTCAAGCACTTTATGTATTTTCTCTTGGCAAGTTAGAAGGCTTATAAGCACATATTTTATATGTATCATGTTAACTTGGCTATATGCCCTGTTTAAAACAGAATCATATGAACTTGGCTATATGCCCTGTTTAAACAGAATCATATTAACTTGGCTATATGCCCTGTTTAAACAGAATCATATGAACTGGGCTATATGCCCTGTTTAAACAGAATCATATTAACTGGGCTATATGCCCTGTTTAAACAGAATCATATTAACTTGGCTATATGCCCTGTTTAAACAGAATCATATTAACTTGGCTATATGCCCTGTTTAAACAGAATCATATTAACTTGGCTATATGCCCTGTTTAAACAGAATCATATTAACTTGGCTATATGCCCTGTTTAAAACAGAATCATATTAACTTGGCTATATGCCCTGTTTAAAACAGAATCATATTAACTGTTTAAACAGAATCTATATGCCCTGTTTAAACAGAATCATATGAACTTGGCTATATGCCCTGTTTAAAACAGAATCATATGAACTTGGCTATATGCCCTGTTTAAACAGAATCATATTAACTTGGCTATATGCCCTGTTTAAAACAGAATCATATGAACTTGGCTATATGCCCTGTTTAAAACAGAATCATGTTAACTTGGCTATATGCCCTGTTTAAAACAGAATCATATGAACTTGGCTATATGCCCTGTTTAAAACAGAATCATATTAACTTGGCTATATGCCCTGTTTAAAACAGAATCATATGAACTTGGCTATATGCCCTGTTTAAAACAGAATCATATTAACTTGGCTATATGCCCTGTTTAAAACAGAATCATATTAACTTGGCTATATGCCCTGTTTAAACAGAATCATATTAACTTGGCCACAATACAAGCTCTTTTACAAGCTTTCATGCAGTAATGTTAGATAGGTTATGAAGGTTCCTGCTAATATCATTGTGTTCAGAATCTATTCCTAAGTCTGTGTGTGCTTGGGCCTGTTTGTGTCATATGAACTTGGCTATATGCCCTGTTTAAAACAGTGTGTGTGTGTGTGCCTGGGTGTGTGTGGTCCAGGCCAGCAGTGTTGGGTGACTGATTTTTAAATTAAGTGCAATCAGAGATCGTGACAGTGACAGTGGGGTGGATGTCAATCAGAGACCGTGGGGTGGATGTCAATCAGAGACCGTGGGGTGGATGTCAATCAGAGACAGTGAGGTGGATGTCAATCAGAGATCGTGACAGTGGGGTGGATGTCAATCAGAGATAGTGGGGTGGATGTCAATCAGAGACCGTGACAGTGGGGTGGATGTCAATCAGAGACCGTGACAGTGGGGTGGATGTCAATCAGAGACCGTGGGGTGGATGTCAATCAGAGATAGTGGGGTGGATGTCAATCAGAGATAGTGACAGTGGGGTGGATGTCAATCAGAGACCGTGACAGTGGGGTGGATGTCAATCAGAGACCGTGGGGTGGATGTCAATCAGAGACCGTGACAGTGGGGTGGATGTCAATCAGAGACCGTGGGGTGGATGTCAATCAGAGACCGTGACAGTGGGGTGGATGTCAATCAGAGACAGAGACAGTGGGGTGGATGTCAATCAGAGACCGTGGGGTGGATGTCAATCAGAGACCGTGGGGTGGATGTCAATCAGAGACCGTGGGGTGGATGTCAATCAGAGACCGTGACAGTGGGGTGGATGTCAATCAGAGACAGAGACAGTGGGGTGGATGTCAATCAGAGACAGAGACAGTGGGGTGGATGTCAATCAGAGATAGTGGGGTGGATGTCAATCAGAGACCATGACAGTGGGGTGGATGTCAATCAGAGACAGTGGGGTGGATGTCAATCAGAGATAGTGGGGTGGATGTCAATCAGAGACCGTGACAGTGGGGTGGATGTCAATCAGAGACAGTGGGGTGGATGTCAATCAGAGATAGTGGGGTGGATGTCAATCAGAGACCGTGACAGTGGGGTGGATGTCAATCAGAGACCGTGGGGTGGATGTCAATCAGAGACCGTGACAGTGGGGTGGATGTCAATCAGAGACAGAGACAGTGGGGTGGATGTCAATCAGAGACAGAGACAGTGGGGTGGATGTCAATCAGAGACCGTGACAGTGGGGTGGATGTCAATCAGAGACAGAGACAGTGGGGTGGATGTCAATCAGAGACCGTGGGGTGGATGTCAATCAGAGACAGAGACAGTGGGGTGGATGTCAATCAGAGACCGTGACAGTGGGGTGGATGTCAATCAGAGACAGAGACTGTGGGGTGGATGTCAATCAGAGACCGTGGGGTGGATGTCAATCAGAGACCAGTGGGGTGGATGTCAATCAGAGACAGAGACAGTGGGGTGGATGTCAATCAGAGACAGAGACAGTGGGGTGGATGTCGTGCCAAATGACATGGTGGATGTCAATCACAACTGAGTTAGCATAAAACACACAAACGCATGCAGATACACAGGCATGCACGTCAATCAGAGACACACACTGTGGGGTGGACAACACACACGTGGGGTGGATGTCACACACACACACACACACACACACAGTGGGGTGGATGTCAATCAGAGACACAGACACACACTAAACACCCACACACACACAACACACACATAAAACACACACACACACAGAACACACACAAGAACACACACAAGAACACACACACACACACACACACACACACACACACACACACACACACACACACACACACACACACACACACACACACACACACACACACACACACACACACACACACACACACACACACACACACACACACACACACACACACACACACAGACATACAGACACACTCCCTCGCTCACACACACTTTATTGTCAACTTAACTACTGTTGAATAAAGGGTTTCCTTGGCAACCACATAACGACGCGGCAGGCTGGGGCAACAGTCGTCTCGCCGGCCTCCGTTTGATCTCCCAACTTTATGACATGACGAGTGTGTCAGATGATATTCCCAGAAGGCATGTCTGAGTGTTACAGCCCAGCCCGACCAGTGCAGATAGACCACATACAGACAGGCCCCTGTAGGAGCGATGGGTTGGAGGATGGATGGACGGGCCACTCCCTGCTGTCTAAACAAATCCCTTTCATCTCTCTGCTATAGGCTGATGAGAAATGATGTGATGTGTGGTGGGGCCGGGGGCGTGTGGTAAACATTGTGGTGGGTTACTCACACAGAGGACCCAATCAGAGAGTCCTTATGGAAGGGGTTGGAGTGGAACAGAGGGAAGGACGCAGGGTGACGTGATATAGGCTTTGTGATGTCACATCAGAAGCTTCAGAATGGAATCTTATAGAATTGAACAGAATCTTAGAGAATTCACAAGCAAACAATGTTATTTGAGTCATCTGATGACCAACTAGAAAAACAGAAATTAGATAAAGAAAGATAGAATGAAATCTGCTGGTGTCCTTCTCTGTCCCTTCTACAGGTTGTTTCTCTGTACCTCTCTCTCTCTCTGTACCTCTCTCTCTCTCTGTATCTCTCTCTCCCTCTCTCTCTCTCTGTATCTCTCTCTCCCTCTCTCTCTCTGTATCTCTCTCTCCCTCTCTCTCTCTCTCTCTCTCTCTCTCTCTCTCTCTCTCTCTCTCTCTCTCTCTCTCTCTCTCTCTCTCTCTCTCTCTCTCTCTCTCTCTCTCTTTATCTCTCTCTCTCTCCCTCTCTCTCTCTCTCTCCTCTCTCTCTCTGTCTCTCTCTCTCTCTCGCTCTCCGTTCCAGAGTGAGTATGTGAGCCCCCTCCCCCTCCTCCTTGAACCAGGGGTGCCTGGTGTGTGAGACTCTCTCATCAGTGGTAATGTGCTGACACAGTTTCCCTGTCACTGAGCCAAGCCTTTCTCTGAACGGTTCTACTAATGGCAGGTTATCACTCCCCTTAAACACAGGTTCAATACATCCCTCTATTTTAAACCCACACTTTCACTCAAACTACCTCCAAGCACGTGAACCAGCTGGACCGGCACGTGCAGACGGAGCCAAGACCCATTTATGCTCCAGTTCTAGTCTGTATCACAGCTCTTCATCTCTTCCTGCTGGTCTCCACGGTTACTGGAGCCAACACTTAGTATTCCTCTTCCAAAAACTAAAACGCAGAGCAACATTTGGTTTCTTTTCTTAAAAGTATTCCATGCAAAAGTTAAGAGGCCGTTGATCCATTGATAAAGCTTGTGTGTATGTCTGTGTATGTGTGTGCGTGCGAATGCGTGAGCGTGCGAATGTGTGTGTGTGTGTGTGCGTGTGCGTGTGCGTGTGCGTGTGCGTGTGCGTGTGTGTGTGTATGTGTGTGTGTGTGTGTGTGTGCGTGCGTGCATGTTTTCTAACCTGAAAGATGTACTCCCCGGGGCTGATGTCTGTGATGTCGATCCACTGACAGTCGATGTCATGGCGATACGTATCCCAGCAACCTACCTGGATACCCTGCTCTCCCATGTTGTAGCACGAGTAGCGCTTCTGCATACCTGCATGTTGCCATGGAAACACAGTAAGTGTAGTTGACGGTGACTGATCAAGTTGAAGATTTGGATAAGCTCCAATTAAAGTCTATTGACAAGTGAGAGATCGATTGTCATGTGAGAGATCTATTGACTGGTGAGAGATCTAGTGACAGGTCAGAGATCTCGTGACAGGTGAGAGATCTAGTGACAGGTGAGAGATCTAGTGACAGGTGAGATATCTATTGACAGGTGAGAGATCTAGTGACAGGTGAGAGATCTAGTGACAGGTGAGAGATCTGGTGACAGGTGAGAGATCTATTGACAGGTGAGAGATCTCGTGACAGGTGAGAGATCTAGTGACAGGTGAGAGATCTGGTGACAGGTGAGTTGATAGGTGTGAAAGTGCATGGGGGGACTCGTGGACTGTTTAGGGTTAGGATAGGGGAAAGCCAGGGACTGGTCAAATTAGGCCAGGTAAGATAAGTGAAACAGGTGACTTACCGTCAGGGCAGTAGGTAAGGTGACATAGCGTCAGGACAGTAGGTAAGGTGACATAGCGTCAGGACAGTAGGTAAGGTGACATAGCGTCAGAGCAGTAGGTAAGGTGACATACCGTCAGGACAGTAGGTAAGGTGACATAGCGTCAGGACAGTAGGTAAGGTGACATAGCGTCAGGACAGTAGGTAAGGTGACATACCGTCAGGACAGTAGGTAAGGTGACATACCGTCAGAGCAGTAGGTAAGGTGACATACCGTCAGGACAGTAGGTAAGGTGACATAGCGTCAGGACAGTAGGTAAGGTGACATAGCGTCAGGACAGTAGGTAAGGTGACATACCGTTTGGGCACCAGTTAAGGTGACATATAGTCGGGACAGTAGGTAAGGTGACATAGCGTCAGGACAGTAGGTAAGGTGACATAGCGTCAAGACAGTAGGTAAGATGACATAGCGTCAGGACAGTAGGTAAGGTGACGTACCATCAGGACAGTAGGTAAGGTGACATAGCGTCAGGACAGTAGGTAAGGTGACATAGCGTCAAGACAGTAGGTAAAGTGACGTACCATCAGGACAGTAGGTAAGGTGACATAGCGTCAGGACAGTAGGTAAGGTGACATAACGTCAAGACAGTAGGTAAGGTGACATACCATCAGGGCACTAGGTAAGGTGACGTGCCGTCAGGACAGTAGGTAAGGTGACATAGCGTCAGGACAGTAGGTAAGGTGACATAGCGTCAGGACAGTAGGTAAGGTGACATAGCGTCAGAGCAGTAGGTAAGGTGACATACCGTCAGGACAGTAGGTAAGGTGACATAGCGTCAGGACAGTAGGTAAGGTGACATAGCGTCAGGACAGTAGGTAAGGTGACATACCGTCAGGACAGTAGGTAAGGTGACATACCGTCAGAGCAGTAGGTAAGGTGACATACCGTCAGGACAGTAGGTAAGGTGACATAGCGTCAGGACAGTAGGTAAGGTGACATAGCGTCAGGACAGTAGGTAAGGTGACATACCGTTTGGGCACCAGTTAAGGTGACATATAGTCGGGACAGTAGGTAAGGTGACATAGCGTCAGGACAGTAGGTAAGGTGACATAGCGTCAAGACAGTAGGTAAGATGACATAGCGTCAGGACAGTAGGTAAGGTGACGTACCATCAGGACAGTAGGTAAGGTGACATAGCGTCAGGACAGTAGGTAAGGTGACATAGCGTCAAGACAGTAGGTAAAGTGACGTACCATCAGGACATACCGTCGGGACAGTAGGTAAGGTGACATAGCGTCAGGACAGTAGGTAAGGTGACATAACGTCAAGACAGTAGGTAAGGTGACATACCATCAGGGCACTAGGTAAGGTGACGTGCCGTCAGGACAGTAGGTAAGGTGACATAGCGTCAGGACAGTAGGTAAGGTGACATACCATCAGGACAGTAGGTAAGGTGACATAGCGTCAGGACAGTAGGTAAGGTGACGTGCCGTCAGGACAGTAGGTAAGGTGACATAGCGTCAAGACAGTAGGTAAGGTGACATACCATCAGGGCACTAGGTAAGGTGACGTGCCGTCAGGACAGTAGGTAAGGTGACATAGCGTCAGGACAGTAGGTAAGGTGACATACCATCAGGACAGTAGGTAAGGTGACATAGCGTCAGGACAATAGGTAAGGTGACATAGCGTCAGGACAGTAGGTAAGGTGACATACCGTCAGGACAGTAGGTAAGTGACATAGCGTCAGAACAGTAGGTAAGGTGACATACCGTTTGGGCACCAGTTAAGGTGACATAGCGTCAGGACAGTAGGTAAGGTGACATAGCGTCAGGACAGTAGGTAAGGTGACATAGCGTCAGGACAGGTAGGTAAGGTGACATAACGTCAGGACGTGACATACGTCAGGACAGTAGGTAAGGTGACATAGCGTCAGGACAGTAGGTAAGGTGACATAGCGTCAGGACAGTAGGTAAGGTGACATAGCGTCAGGACAGTAGGTAAGGTGACATAGCGTCAGGACAGTAGGTAAGGTGACATAGCGTCAGGACAGTAGGTAAGGTGACATAGCGTCAAGACAGTAGGTAAGGTGACATACCATCAGGGCACTAGGTAAGGTGACGTGCCGTCAGGACAGTAGGTAAGGTGACATAGCGTCAGGACAGTAGGTAAGGTGACATACCATCAGGACAGTAGGTAAGGTGACATAGCGTCAGGACAGTAGGTAAGGTGACATAGCGTCAGGACAGTAGTGTCAGGACAGTAGGTACGGTGACATACCGTCAGGACAGTAGGTAAGTGACATAGCGTCAGGACAGTAGGTAAGGTGACATAACGTTTGGGCACCAGTTAAGGTGACATAGCGTCAGGACAATAGGTAAGGTGACATAGCGTCAGGACAGTAGGTAAGGTGACATAGCGTCAGGACACTAGGTAAGGTGACATGCCGTCAGGACAGTAGGTAAGGTGACATAGCGTCAGGACAGTAGGTAAGGTGACATAGCGTCAGGACAGTAGGTAAGGTGACATAGCGTCAGGACAGTAGGTAAGGTGACATAGCGTCAGGACAGTAGGTAAGGTGACATAGCGTCAGGACAGTAGGTAAGGTGACATACCGTCAGGACAGTAGGTAAGGTGACATAGCATCAGGACAGTAGGTTAGGTGACATAGCGTCAGGACTGTTGGTAAGGTGACATAGCGTCAGGACAGTAGGTAAGGTGACATAGCGTCAAGACAGTAGGTAAAGTGACGTACCATCAGGACAGTAGGTAAGGTGACATAGCGTCAGGACAGTAGGTAAGGTGACATAGCGTCAAGACAGTAGGTAAGGTGACATAGCGTCATGACAGTAGGTAAGGTGGCATACCGTCGGGACAGTAGGTTAGGTGACGTACGATCAGGGCACTAGGTAAGGTGACACAGCGTCAGGACAGTAGGTAAGGTGACATAGCGTTAGGACACTAGGTAAGGTGACGTGCCGTCAGGACAGTAGGTAAGGTGACATAGCGTCAGGACAGTAGGTAAGGTGACATACCGTCAGGACAGTAGGTAAGGTGACATAGCATCAGGACAGTAGGTAAGGTGACATAGCGTCAGGACAGTGGTAAGGTGACATAGCGTCAGGACAGTAGGTAAGGTGACATAGCGTCAAGACAGTAGGTAAAGTGACGTACCATCAGGACAGTAGGTAAGGTGACATAGCGTCAGGACAGTAGGTAAGGTGACATAGCGTCAAGACAGTAGGTAAGGTGACATAGCGTCATGACAGTAGGTAAGGTGGCATACCGTCGGGACAGTAGGTTAGGTGACGTACGATCAGGGCACTAGGTAAGGTGACACAGCGTCAGGACAGTAGGTAAGGTGACATAGCGTTAGGACACTAGGTAAGGTGACGTGCCGTCAGGACAGTAGGTAAGGTGACATAGCGTCAGGACAGTAGGTAAGGTGACATACCATCAGGACAGTAGGTAAGGTGACATAGCGTCAGGACAGTAGGTAAGGTGACGTGCCGTCAGGACAGTAGGTAAGGTGACATAGCGTCAGGACAGTAGGTAAGGTGACATACCGTTTGGGCACCAGATAAGGTGACGTATCATCAGGACAGTAGGTAAGGTGACATAGCGTCAGGACACTAGGTAAGGTGACATAGCGTCAGGACAGTAGGTAAGGTGACATAGCGTCAGGACACTAGGTAAGGTGACGTGCCGTCAGGACAGTAGGTAAGGTGACATAGCGTCAGGACACTAGGTAAGGTGACATAGCGTCAGGACACTAGGTAAGGTGACATAGCGTCAGGACACTAGGTAAGGTGACATGACAGCGTCAGGACACTAGGTAAGGTGACATAGCGTCAGGACACTAGGTAAGGTGACATAGCATCAGGACAGTAGGTAAGGTGACATAGCGTCAGGACACTAGGTAAGGTGACATAGCGTCAGAACAGTAGGTAAGGTGACATAGCGTCAGGACACTAGGTAAGGTGACGTGCCGTCAGGACAGTAGGTAAGGTGACATAGCGTCAGGACAGTAGGTAAGGTGACATACCGTTTGGGCACCAGTTAAGGTGAAGTACCATCAGGACAGTAGGTAAGGTGACGTGCCGTCAGGACAGTAGGTAAGGTGACATAGCGTCAGGACACTAGGTAAGGTGACGTGCCGTCAGGACAGTAGGTAAGATGACATAGCGTCAGGACACTAGGTAAGGTGACATACCATCAGGACAGTAGGTAAGGTGACATAGTGTCAGGACACTAGGTAAGGTGATGTGCCGTCAGGACAGTAGGTAAGGTGACATAGCGTCAGGACACTAGGTGTAAGGTGACATAGTGTCAGGACAGAAGGTAAGGTGACGTACCATCAGGACAGTAGGTAAGGTGACATAGCGTCAGGACAGTAGGTAAGGTGACATACCGTCATGACAGTAGGTAAGGTGACATAGCGTCAGGCCAGTAGGTAAGGTGACATACCGTCAGGACAGTAGGTAAGGTGACATACCGTTTGGGCACCAGTTAAGGTGACATACAGTCGGGACAGTAGGTAAGGTGACATAGCGTCAGGACAGTAGGTAAGGTGACATACCATCAGGACAGTAGGAAAGGTGACATACCGTCAGGACAGTAGGTAAGGTGATGTGCCGTCAGGACAGCAGGTAAGGTGACATAGCGTCAAGACAGTAGGTAAGGTGACATACCGTTTGGGCACCAGTTAAGGTGACATACAGTCGGGACAGTAGGTAAGGTGACATAGCATCAGGACAGTAGATAAGGTGACGTGCCGTCAGGACAGTAGGTAAGGTGACATAGCATCAGGACAGTAGGTAAAGTGACATACCATCAGGGCAGTAGGTAAGGTGACATAGTGTCAGGACACTAGGTAAGGTGCCGTGCCGTCAGGACAGTAGGTAAGGTGACATACCATCAGGACAGTAGGTAAGGTGACATAGTGTCAAGACACTAGGTAAGGTGACGTGCCGTCAGGACAGTAGGTAAGGTGACATAGCGTCAGGACACTAGGTAAGGTGACATACCATCAGGACAGTAGGTAAGGTGACATAGTGTCAGGACACTAGGTAAGGTGACGTGCCGTCAGGACAGTAGGTAAGGTGACATAGCGTCAGGACACTAGGTAAGGTGACATAGCGTCAGGACAGAAGGTAAGGTGACGTACCATCAGGACAGTAGGTAAGGTGACATAGCGTCAGGACAGTAGGTAAGGTGACATACCGTCATGACAGTAGGTAAGGTGACATAGCGTCAGGCCAGTAGGTAAGGTGACATACCGTCAGGACAGTAGGTAAGGTGACATACCGTTTGGGCACCAGTTAAGGTGACATACAGTCGGGACAGTAGGTAAGGTGACATAGCGTCAGGACAGTAGGTAAGGTGACATACCATCAGTACAGTAGGAAAGGTGACATACCGTCAGGACAGTAGGTAAGGTGATGTGCCGTCAGGACAGTAGGTAAGGTGACATAGCGTCAGGACAGTAGGTAAGGTGACATACCATTTGGGCACCAGTTAAGGTGACATACAGTCGGGACAGTAGGTAAGGTGACATAGCATCAGGACAGTAGGTAAGGTGACGTACCATCAGGACAGTAGGTAAAGGTGACATAGCATCAGGACAGTAGGAAAGTGACATACCATCAGGACAGTAGGTAAAGTGACATACCATCAGGACAGTAGGAAAGGTGACATACCGTCAGGACAGTAGGTAAGGTGACATAGTGTCAGGACAGTAGATAAGGTGACATAGCGTCAGGACAGTAGGTAAGGTGACATAGCGTCAGGATAGTAGGTAAGGTGACGTACAGTAGGTAAGGTGACGTCGGGCAGTAGGTAAGGTGACATAGCGTCAGGACAGTAGGTAAGGTGACATACCGTCCGGGCAGTAGGTAAGGTGACATAGCGTCAGGACAGTAGGTAAGGTGCATACCGTCCGGGCAGTAGGTAAGGTGACGTACCGTCGGGCAGTAGGTAAGGTGACATAGCGTCAGGACAGTAGGTAAGGTGACATACCGTCCGGGCAGTAGGTAAGGTGACGTACCGTCAGGACAGTAGGTAAGGTGACATACCATCAGGACAGTAGGTAAGGTGACATACCGTCAGGGCAGTAGGTAAGGTGACATAGCGTCAGGACAGTAGGTAAGGTGACATAGCGTCAGGACAGTAGGTAAGGTGACATACCATCAGGACAGTAGGTAAGGTGACATACCGTTTGGGCACCAGTTAAGGTGACATACAGTCGGGACAGTAGGTAAGGTGACATAGCGTCAGGACAGTAGGTAAGGTGACATACCATCAGGACAGTAGGAAAGGTGACATACCGTCAGGACAGTAGGTAAGGTGATGTGCCGTCAGGACAGTAGGTAAGGTGACATAGCGTCAGGACAGTAGGTAAGGTGACATACCATTTGGGCACCAGTTAAGGTGACATACAGTCGGGACAGTAGGTAAGGTGACATAGCATCAGGACAGTAGGTAAGGTGACGTGCCGTCAGGACAGTAGGTAAGGTGACATAGCGTCAGGACAGTAGGTAAGGTGACATACCATCAGTACAGTAGGAAAGGTGACATACCGTCAGGACAGTAGGTAAGGTGATGTGCCGTCAGGACAGTAGGTAAGGTGACATAGCGTCAGGACAGTAGGTAAGGTGACATACCATTTGGGCACCAGTTAAGGTGACATACAGTCGGGACAGTAGGTAAGGTGACATAGCATCAGGACAGTAGGTAAGGTGACGTGCCGTCAGGACAGTAGGTAAGGTGACATAGCATCAGGACAGTAGGTAAAGTGACATACCATCAGGACAGTAGGTAAAGTGACATACCATCAGGACAGTAGGAAAGGTGACGTACCGTCAGGACAGTAGGTAAGGTGACATAGTGTCAGGACAGTAGATAAGGTGACATAGCGTCAGGACAGTAGGTAAGGTGACATAGCGTCAGGATAGTAGGTAAGGTGACGTACCGTCGGGCAGTAGGTAAGGTGACATAGCGTCAGGACAGTAGGTAAGGTGCATACCGTCCGGGCAGTAGGTAAGGTGACATAGCGTCAGGACAGTAGGTAAGGTGCATACCGTCCGGGCAGTAGGTAAGGTGACGTACCGTCGGGCAGTAGGTAAGGTGACATAGCGTCAGGACAGTAGGTAAGGTGCATACCGTCAGGACAGTAGGTAAGGTGACGTACCGTCAGGCAGTAGGTAAGTTGACATAGCGTCGGGCAGTAGGTAAGGTGACATACCGTCGGGCAGTAGGTAAGGTGACATAGCGTCAGGACAGAAGGTAAGGTGACATAGCGTCAGGACAGTAGGTAAGGTGACATACCATCAGGACAGTAGGTAAGGTGACATACCGTTTGGGCACCAGTTAAGGTGACATACAGTCGGGACAGTAGGTAAGGTGACATAGCGTCAGGACAGTAGGTAAGGTGACATACCATCAGGACAGTAGGAAAGGTGACATACCGTCAGGACAGTAGGTAAGGTGATGTGCCGTCAGGACAGTAGGTAAGGTGACATACCATTTGGGCACCAGTTAAGGTGACATACAGTCGGGACAGTAGGTAAGGTGACATAGCATCAGGACAGTAGGTAAGGTGACGTGCCGTCAGGACAGTAGGTAAGGTGACATAGCATCAGGACAGTAGGTAAAGTGACATACCATCAGGACAGTAGGTAAAGTGACATACCATCAGGACAGTAGGAAAGGTGACGTACCGTCAGGACAGTAGGTAAGGTGACATAGTGTCAGGACAGTAGATAAGGTGACATAGCGTCAGGACAGTAGGTAAGGTGACATAGCGTCAGGATAGTAGGTAAGGTGACGTACCGTCGGGCAGTAGGTAAGGTGACATAGCGTCAGGACAGTAGGTAAGGTGACATAGCGTCAGGACAGTAGGTAAGGTGACATACCGTCATGACAGTAGGTAAGGTGACATAGCGTCAGGCCAGTAGGTAAGGTGACATACCGTCAGGACAGTAGGTAAGGTGACATACCGTTTGGGCACCAGTTAAGGTGACATACAGTCGGGACAGTAGGTAAGGTGACATAGCGTCAGGACAGTAGGTAAGGTGACATACCATCAGGACAGTAGGAAAGGTGACATACCGTCAGGACAGTAGGTAAGGTGATGTGCCGTCAGGACAGCAGGTAAGGTGACATAGCGTCAAGACAGTAGGTAAGGTGACATACCGTTTGGGCACCAGTTAAGGTGACATACAGTCGGGACAGTAGGTAAGGTGACATAGCATCAGGACAGTAGATAAGGTGACGTGCCGTCAGGACAGTAGGTAAGGTGACATAGCATCAGGACAGTAGGTAAAGTGACATACCATCAGGGCAGTAGGTAAAGTGACATACCATCAGGACAGTAGGTAAGGTGACATAGTGTCAGGACACTAGGTAAGGTGACGTGCCGTCAGGACAGTAGGTAAGGTGACATACCATCAGGACAGTAGGTAAGGTGACATAGTGTCAAGACACTAGGTAAGGTGACGTGCCGTCAGGACAGTAGGTAAGGTGACATAGCGTCAGGACACTAGGTAAGGTGACATACCATCAGGACAGTAGGTAAGGTGACATAGTGTCAGGACACTAGGTAAGGTGACGTGCCGTCAGGACAGTAGGTAAGGTGACATAGCGTCAGGACACTAGGTAAGGTGACATAGCGTCAGGACAGAAGGTAAGGTGACGTACCATCAGGACAGTAGGTAAGGTGACATAGCGTCAGGACAGTAGGTAAGGTGACATACCGTCATGACAGTAGGTAAGGTGACATAGCGTCAGGCCAGTAGGTAAGGTGACATACCGTCAGGACAGTAGGTAAGGTGACATACCGTTTGGGCACCAGTTAAGGTGACATACAGTCGGGACAGTAGGTAAGGTGACACAGCGTCAGGACAGTAGGTAAGGTGACATACCATCAGTACAGTAGGAAAGGTGACATACCGTCAGGACAGTAGGTAAGGTGATGTGCCGTCAGGACAGTAGGTAAGGTGACATAGCGTCAGGACAGTAGGTAAGGTGACATACCATTTGGGCACCAGTTAAGGTGACATACAGTCGGGACAGTAGGTAAGGTGACATAGCATCAGGACAGTAGGTAAGGTGACGTGCCGTCAGGACAGTAGGTAAGGTGACATAGCATCAGGACAGTAGGTAAAGTGACATACCATCAGGACAGTAGGTAAAGTGACATACCATCAGGACAGTAGGAAAGGTTACGTACCGTCAGGACAGTAGGTAAGGTGACATAGTGTCAGGACAGTAGATAAGGTGACATAGCGTCAGGACAGTAGGTAAGGTGACATAGCGTCAGGATAGTAGGTAAGGTGACGTACCGTCGGGCAGTAGGTAAGGTGACATAGCGTCAGGACAGTAGGTAAGGTGCATACCGTCCGGGCAGTAGGTAAGGTGACATAGCGTCAGGACAGTAGGTAAGGTGCATACCGTCCGGGCAGTAGGTAAGGTGACGTACCGTCGGGCAGTAGGTAAGGTGACATAGCGTCAGGACAGTAGGTAAGGTGCATACCGTCCGGGCAGTAGGTAAGGTGACGTACCGTCAGGCAGTAGGTAAGTTGACATAGCGTCGGGCAGTAGGTAAGGTGACATACCGTCGGGCAGTAGGTAAGGTGACATAGCGTCAGGACAGAAGGTAAGGTGACATAGCGTCAGGACAGTAGGTAAGGTGACATACCATCAGGACAGTAGGTAAGGTGACATACCGTTTGGGCACCAGTTAAGGTGACATACAGTCGGGACAGTAGGTAAGGTGACATAGCGTCAGGACAGTAGGTAAGGTGACATACCATCAGGACAGTAGGAAAGGTGACATACCGTCAGGACAGTAGGTAAGGTGATGTGCCGTCAGGACAGTAGGTAAGGTGACATAGCGTCAGGACAGTAGGTAAGGTGACATACCATTTGGGCACCAGTTAAGGTGACATACAGTCGGGACAGTAGGTAAGGTGACATAGCATCAGGACAGTAGGTAAGGTGACGTGCCGTCAGGACAGTAGGTAAGGTGACATAGCATCAGGACAGTAGGTAAAGTGACATACCATCAGGACAGTAGGTAAAGTGACATACCATCAGGACAGTAGGAAAGGTGACGTACCGTCAGGACAGTAGGTAAGGTGACATAGTGTCAGGACAGTAGATAAGGTGACATAGCGTCAGGACAGTAGGTAAGGTGACATAGCGTCAGGATAGTAGGTAAGGTGACGTACCGTCGGGCAGTAGGTAAGGTGACATAGCGTCAGGACAGTAGGTAAGGTGCATACCGTCCGGGCAGTAGGTAAGGTGACATAGCGTCAGGACAGTAGGTAAGGTGCATACCGTCCGGGCAGTAGGTAAGGTGACGTACCGTCGGGCAGTAGGTAAGGTGACATAGCATCAGGACAGTAGGTAAGGTGCATACCGTCCGGGCAGTAGGTAAGGTGACGTACCGTCAGGCAGTAGGTAAGGTGACATAGCGTCGGGCAGTAGGTAAGGTGACATACCGTCGGGCAGTAGGTAAGGTGACATAGCGTCAGGACAGAAGGTAAGGTGACATAGTGTCAGGACAGTAGGTAAGGTGACATAGCGTCAGGACAGTAGGTAAGGTGACATAGCGTCAGGACAGTAGGTAAGGTGGCATAGCGTCCGGGCAGTAGGTAAGGTGACGTACCGTCGGGCAGTAGGTAAGATGACATACCTTCGGGGCAGTAGGTGTCCTCCAGACAGAAGCTGGCTTTGTGACCCTCAGCGATCTTAGTTCCATTCAGGGTCAGAAGGTCATAATGGGTGAACACCTCAATGCTGTGGTAGTGCCTGTGAGGAAGAGGAGAGGAGGAAGAAGAAGAAAAACAGAGGTTATTAATGCTATTAATGCTATATGCCAGCAGCATACCACCCTGCATACCACTGCTGGCTTGCTTCTGAAGCTAAGCAGGGTTGGTCCTGGTCAGTTCCTGGATGGGAGACCAGATGCTGCTGAAAGTGGTGTTGGAGGGCCAGTAGGAGGCACTCTTTCCTCTGATCTAAAAAAATATCCCAATGCCCCAGGGCAGTGATTGGGGACACTGCCCTGTGTAGCGTGCCATCTTTCGGATGGGATGTTAAACGGCTGTCCTGACTCTCTGAGGTCATTAAAGATCCCATGGCACTTATCGTAAGAGTAGGGGTGTTAACCCCGGTGTCCTGGCTAAAATCCCAATCTGGCCCTCAAACCATCACAGTCACCTAATAATCCCCAGTTGACAATTGGCTCATTCATCCCCCTCCTCTCCCCTGTAACTATTCCCCAGGTCGTTGCCGGAGGGAAAGAGAGAGAGTGTGTATATAGACTACAATAGAAAAGAATACGAGACAGTTACAGATCTGTTTGGAACCGTTCCCTCTTTATCACAACCTCACGCTCCCAGAATAGAACCGAGGACGCTGTGTTCGTCAGTTGGATGTGGTGCTGCTGTGGTCAGGAGAGCGACCAGGTTGTTCTCACTCTGTCGACCGCAGCAGAGCCACAACCACAGCAGTAAAGTTTGAATGGTCACAGTCAAGACTGTTGACACGGTTGGTTCCAGAGGAAGGACAACCAGGTCAAGAATAACTGTTCTTTGTTTGTTGAAAATGCCTATACCACAACCTCCTATCATCTCCATAAAACTACCACAATCAACCCCTACACTTGTCTTTTAAAACTACAACTACCACAATCAACCCGCCTACACTTGTCTCTTGAAACTACAACTACCAAAATCAAACCCTCCTACACTTGTCTCTTGAAACTACAACTACCACAATCAACCCCCCTACACGTGTCTCTTAAAACTACAACTACCACAATCCAACCCTCCTTCACTTGTCAAAACACAACTAACCACAACCAATCTCTCTTAAAACTACAGCTACCACAACCTACAACCCATGTCTCTTAAAACTACAACTACAACAACCCACTACCCTTGTCTATTAAAACTACATCTACCATAATTCACAACCCTTGTCTCTTAAAACAACAACTACCACAACCAACAACCCATGTCTCTTAAAACTACAACTACCACAACCCACTACCCTTGTCTATTAAAACTCCCACAACCCCCCTTTTGAGTACCTGTGACACTGGTGCCAGGTCCAGGACTCCCTGGTCGCTCTAGGTCTGAAGTCGGCCCGGCCCATGTTCATGATGCGTGAGGAGAATCGTAGCAGGCGTCTGTGTCCGTAAGGCCAGCTCATCCGGGCAGCAGAGGACGACAGACAGTTCTCCTCATTGGCACAGGTCAGGAGGTGCAAGGGGCGGTCCTCCAGGTAGGCTGTCTCCTGGACCAACTGGGCATCTAATACCAGGTCAGGGGCCGCTGGTGGGGGTCAGAGGTTAGAGGTTAGGCGTAAGAGGTTAGCGTTGAAAGGTGAGAGGTTAAGGGTTGAAAGGTCAGCAGGTGGAAGGGTCTATGTGGGTGTTGTTGGGGATGTGTGTGTGTGTGTGTGTGTGTGTGTGTGTGTGTGTGTGTGTGTGTGTGTGTGTGTGTGTGTGTGTGTGTGTGTGTGTGTGTGTGTGTGTGTGTTTGCGTGATCGTGCGCAGGTGTGTGTGTGTGTGTGCGTTCCTTCGTCCGTGTGTGTGTGTGTGCTTGCGTGATCGTGCGCAGGTGTTTGTTTGTGTGTGTGTGTGAGTTCGTTCGTTCGTCCGTGTGTGTGAGTTCGTTTGTCCGTGTGTGTGTGTGTACTTGCGTGATCGTGCGCAGGTGTTTGTGTGTGTGTGTGTGTAAGTTTGTTCGTCCGTGTGTGTGTGCAGGTGTTTGTGTGTGTGTGTGTGTGTGTGTGTGTGTGTGTGTGTGTGTGTGTGTGTGTGTGTGTGTGTGTGTGTGTGTGTGTGTGTGTGTGTGTGTGTGTGTGTGTGTGTGTGTGTGTGTGTTGTGATCGTGCGCAGGTGTGTGTGTGTGTGCGTTCGTTCGTCCGTGTGTGTGTGTGTGCTTGCGTGATCATGCGCAGGTGTTTGTTTGTGTGTGTGTGTGTGTGAGTTCATTCGTCCGTGTGTGTGTGTGTGTGTGTGAGTTCGTTCATCCGTGTGTGTGTGTGTGTGAGTTCGTTCATCCGTGTGTGTGTGTGTGTGTGTGTGCTGGTTGTAAGAACTCACTCTCAACACAGGTGACCCCAGCCGCCTTGCCATCTCCTCCCCTGGGACAGTAGACCTGTGTGTTCCTACGACACTGCTGAATGGACATCTCTGTGCCGATGCAGTGGGTTCCAGTCAGAACCACCTCTGCTGCCTCCGGAGCTCCGGGCCAGTACCACGTCTCCTGTAGGACACACACACACAGAACCATGAGGGCTGGAACTGAGTCAGTAGGTCCCAGGACCAAACCCAAATCCTTTTCAGATAATGACTGCCTCTCATTACCATTATACATAATAGTTTCATTAACGGTCATTATCACATTCCTCCACTCTCTCTTTCTTTCTTTTTCTCCCTATGGGCTTTTACACACACACACACACACACACACACACACACACACACACACACACACACACACACACACACACACACACACACACACACACACACACACACACACACACACACACACACACACACACACACACACACACACCTGACACACACACACACACACCCTGAGTGAGTGAGTGAGTGAGTGAGTGGTGGTGAGTGAGTGAGAGTGAGTGAGATAGGTACCAAAAGGCCAGGAGGGAAATCCTATCACAATAGTGTCTCCTCTACAAACGGATCAATTGTGTGTGCACCACAGGAGGCTGGTGAGGGGAGGACGGCTCATAATAGTGTCCCCTCTACAAACGGATCAATTATGTGTGCACCACAGGAGGCTGGTGAGGGGAGGACAGATCATAATAGTGTCCCCTCTACAAATGGATCAATTGTGTGTGCACCACAGGAGGCTGGTGAGGGGAGGACAGCTTATAATAGGAAGGAAGCAAATGGACTGGTATCAAACAGCAGGAAACAATGGAAACCATGTTTGATGTATAAGCCATTCTACTGATTCCCCTCCTCCCCAATTAAGGTGCCACCAACCTCCTGTGTGTGTGTGTGTGCACGTTTGTACACCTGCGTGCCTCCATGTTAGTTTTGTTCATCACCTGGTGAGCTCTGTTTGCAAAGCCGTAGCCCAGCTGTCTGCACACCACCATGGCCTCGTTGATGCCCCAGTTCTCACTGCAGACGGCCCCCCAGCGTTGTACCCCTCCCACCTCCATCAGCACCTCCACACGCCCCTCTGCAGGCTCCCTGCCCCCCGCCAACCGCACCTGGCACAGAGGGGTTAGAAACACTTCATACACACTTCATAGACACTTCATAGACACTTCATAGACACTTCATACACACTTCATAGACACTTCATAGACAGTTCATAGACACTTCATACACACTTCATAGACACTTCATAGACACTTCATACACACTTCATACACACTTCATACACACTATAAATTCCTATTACCACTTTGTAAACACTAATGAATGCATTTAATGATTGTGTGAGTCAGCTGGTGTGTGTGTGGGGTATGGGTAAGCGTGTGTGTGTGTGTGTGTGGGGTATGGGTAAGCGTGTGTGTGTGTGTGTGTGTGTGTGTGTGTGTGTGTGTGTGTGTGTGTGTGTGTGTGTGTGTGTGTGTGTGTGTGTGTGTGTGTGTGTGTGTGTGTGTGTGTGTGTGTGTGTGTGTGTGTGTGTGTGTGTCTGTCTCAGTGTGTATCTCTGTCTCAGTGTGTATCTCTGTCTCAGTGTGTGTGTCTGTCTCAGTGTGTGTGTCTGTCTCAGTGTGTATCTCTGTCTCAGTGTGTATCTCTGGTATCTCTGTTTCAGTGTGTATCTCTGTCTCAGTGTGTATCTCACCGTGGTCTCCAGCCCAGTGTGTATCTCTGTCTCAGTGTGTATCTCTGTCTCAGTGTGTATCTCTGTCTCAGTGTGTATCTCTGTCTCAGTGTGTATCTCACCGTGGTCTCCAGCCCAGTGTGTATCTCTGTCTCAGTGTGTATCTCTGTCTCAGTGTGTATCTCTGTCTCAGTGTGTATCTCACCGTGGTCTCCAGCCCAGTGTGTATCTCTGTCTCAGTGTGTATCTCTGTCTCAGTGTGTATCTCTGTCTCAGTGTGTATCTCACCGTGGTCTCCAGCCCAGTGTGTATCTCTGTCTCAGTGTGTATCTCTGTCTCAGTGTGTATCTCTGTCTCAGTGTGTATCTCTGTCTCAGTGTGTATCTCACCGTGGTCTCCAGCCCAGTGTTGGGGACGTTGCAGCGCACAGCCACGTCATTAGTGTGTTTTACACTGTAGAGAGGAACCTCCCTGAAAGAACACTGCAGCAGAGACTTCTCTCTGCCTGTACACTGAACTGAGTTCATATGAATAGGTCCAGTACCTGGAGGGAGGGAGGGGGAGGGAGGGGGAGGGGGGAGGGAGGGGGAGGGAGGGAGGGAGGGAGGGGGGGGAGGGAGGGAGGGAGGGAGGGAGGGAGGGAGGGAGGAGGGAGGGAGGAGGGAGGGAGGGAGGGAGGGAGGGAGGGAGGGAGGGAGGGAGGGAGGAGGGAGGAGGGAGGAGGGAGGGAGGGAGGGAGGGAGGGAGGGAGGGAGGGAGGAGGGGGAGGGGGAGGGAGGGAGGGAGGGAGGGAGGGAGGGAGGGAGGGAGGGGGAGGGAGGGGGAGGGAGGAGGGGGAGGGAGGGAGGGGAGGGAGGGAGGGAGGGAGGGAGGGAGGGAGGGGGGGAGGGAGGGAGGGAGGGAGGAGGGAGGGAGGAGGGAGGGAGGGAGGGGGAGGGAGGGAGGGAGGGAGGGAGGAGGGAGGAGGAGGGAGGGAGGAGGGAGGGAGGGAGGGAGGGAGGGAGGGGGAGGGAGGGAGGGAGGGAGGGGAGGGAGGGAGGGAGGGAGGGAGGGAGGGAGGAGGGAGGGAGGGAGGGAGGGAGGGAGGGAGGGAGGGAGGGAGGGAGGGAGGGGGGAGGGAGAGGAGGGAGGGAGGGAGGGAGGGAGGGAGGGAGGGAGGGGGGGAGGGAGGGAGGAGGGAGGGAGGGGGGAGGGAGGGAGGGAGGGAGGGAGGGAGGGGGGGGAGGGAGGGAGGGAGGGGGGGGAGGGAGGGAGGGGGAGGGAGGGAGGGAGGGAGGGAGGGAGGGAGGGAGGGGGAGGGAGGGAGGGAGGGAGGGAGGGAGGGAGGGAGGGAGGGAGGGAGGGGAGGGAGGGAGGGAGGGAGGGAGGGAGGGAGGGAGGGAGGGAGGGGGGAGGGAGGGGAGGGAGGGAGGGGGAGGGAGGGAGGGAGGGAGGGAGGGAGGGAGGGAGGGAGGGAGGAGGGAGGGAGGGAGGGAGGGAGGGAGGGAGGGAGGGAGGGAGGGAGAAAAGGAGAGGGAGGGAGGGGGAGGAGAGGGAGAGTTAGGGAGGGAGTTGACCTAACTGTAGCAGCATTGCCAAACTACAGATGTAGGATCGTAATTTGAGCCAGTTTGGAGGGAGGGAGGGAGGGGGAGGGAGGAGGAGGGGAGGGAGGGAGGGAGGGAGGGAGGGGGAGGGAGCTAATAAGGGAGGGGCAACAACATGAAATGTGAATTATTATGTGGATTATAATTAATTAACATTTTTGTAGGAGTTGATAAATTTTTCATTCTAACCAGTCCAGACCTGAGCAGAACAGTCCAGACCAGAGCAGAGCAGAACAGCCCAGACCAGAGCAGACCAGACCAGACCAGAGCAGAACAGACCAGACCAGACCAGAGCAGAACAGTCCAGAGCAGAACAGTCCAGAGCAGAACAGTCCAGACCAGAGCAGAACAGTCCAGACCAGAGCAGACCAGACCAGACCAGAGCAGAACAGTCCAGAGCAGAACAGTCCAGAGCAGAACAGTCCAGAGCAGAACAGTCCAGACCAGAGCAGACCAGACCAGACCAGAGCAGAACAGTCCAGACCAGAGCAGAACAGTCCAGAGCAGAACAGTCCAGAGCAGAACAGTCCAGAGCAGAACAGTCCAGACCAGTGCAGAACAGTCCAGACCAGAGCAGAACAGTCCAGACCAGAGCAGAACAGTCCAGACCAGAGCAGAACAGTCCAGACCAGAACAGTCCAGAGCAGAACAGTCCAGACCAGAGCAGAACAGTCCAGACCAGAGCAGAACAGCCCAGACCAGAGCAGAACAGTCCAGAGCAGAACAGTCCAGACCAGAGCAGACCAGACCAGACCAGACCAGAGCAGAACAGTCCAGACCAGAGCAGAACAGTCCAGAGCAGAACAGTCCAGAGCAGAACAGTCCAGAGCAGAACAGTCCAGACCAGTGCAGAACAGTCCAGACCAGAGCAGAACAGTCCAGACCAGAGCAGAACAGTCCAGACCAGAGCAGAACAGTCCAGAGCAGAACAGTCCAGACCAGAGCAGAACAGTCCAGACCAGAGCAGAACAGCCCAGACCAGAGCAGAACAGTCCAGAGCAGAACAGTCCAGAGCAGAACAGTCCAGACCAGAGCAGAACAGTCCAGAGCAGAACAGAACAGTCCAGACCAGAGCAGACCAGTCCAGACCAGAGCAGAACAGTCCAGTCCAGAGCAGAACAGTCCAGTCCAGAGCAGAACAGTCCAGACCAGAGCAGAACAGTCCAGTCCAGAGCAGAACAGTCCAGAGCAGAACAGTCCAGACCAGAGCAGAACAGTCCAGTCCAGAGCAGAACAGTCCAGTCCAGAGCAGAACAGGGAGACCAGAGCAGAACAGTCCAGTCCAGTCCAGACCAGAGCAGAAGCAGAACAGCAGTCCAGAGCAGAACAGTCCAGACCAGAGCAGAACAGTCCAGACCAGAGCAGAATCCAGCCCAGACCAGAACAGAGAGCAGACTAGACCAGAACAGAACAGTCCAGACCAGAGCAGAACAGTCCAGACCAGAGCAGAACAGTCCAGACCAGAACAGAACAGTCCAGACCAGAGCAGACCAGTCCAGACCAGAACAGTCCAGTCCAGAGCAGAACAGTCCAGACCAGAGCAGAACAGTCCAGTCCAGAGCAGAACAGTCCAGTCCAGAGCAGAACAGTCCAGACCAGAGCAGAACAGTCCAGACCAGAGCAGAACAGTCCAGACCAGACCAGAACAGCCCAGACCAGAGCAGACTAGACCAGAACAGAACAGTCCAGACCAGAGCAGAACAGTCCAGACCAGAGCAGAACAGTCCAGACCAGAGCAGAACAGTCCAGACCAGAACAGCCCAGACCAGAGCAGAACAGTCCAGTCCAGAACAGTCCAGACCAGAGCAGAACAGTCCAGACCAGAACAGAACAGCCCAGACCAGAACAGAACAGTCCAGACCAGAGCAGAACAGTCCAGAGCAGAACAGTCCAGACCATGTGATGTGTCAGAGAGACATGGTGCTGTCAGACTCACTGACTGAATTACACACAACAGCAACAAAGCCACGTTTAGTAGGCCAAAATGGAGCCTGCAAATAGGGCTCAGTGTGTGTGTGTGTGTGCGTGTGCGTGTGCGTGTGCGTGTGCGTGTGCGTGTGTGTGTGTGTGTGTGTGTGTGTGTGTGTGTGTGTGTGTGTGTGTGTGTGTGTGTGTGTGTGTGTGTGTGTGTGTGTGTGTGTGTGTGTGTGAGTCCTTAAATTCACCCTACAACAGCAAACTAGAAACATTCTTGCCTTGAGGTCCAGAAATAACTGTGTACCTCCCTGTCTAAATCTAACCCTGGTCTTTAAATAGATGTGATGGTGGCACCTCTTTGAACAGTGGCCCTTAGTACCCCTTAAGTACAGCTATTTACCACGTATTCACAGCTACATTACAGACGGCTCTTTTCCCTGGAAAGACAAGTTAGTGGAGCCGTTGTAACGTAACGGGCCTCATACTGTGTCCAGTAGGGGAAGATGGTAGGAGATATGAGGGCAGTTAAAGAGGAGGGAGAAAGGTGAGGTGGGGGACCGTATTGCTCGCACGTGCACACACACACACACACACACACACACACACACACACACACACACACACACACACACACACACACACACACACACACACACACACACACACACACACACACACACACACACACACACACACACACACACACACACAGTAGCATGGGGCAGAATAGGTGGAAAGGCTGAGACTAGTGTGATTCAAAAATGACACCCTAATCCCTATGTAGTGCACTACTTTAGAATAAAACCCTATGGGCCCTAGCACCCTAATCCCTATGTAGTCCACTACTTTAGACCAGAAATAGGGTACCTTTCAGTCACTGTAGCAGGTTTCACACAGTAACACTTTGGCCAGGACTGTGATGTCATAACCTGTTGTTTAGGCTGCTGGAGATGGTCGCACAGCGTACACATAAACAACCATGGGGGAGGTGTGTGTGTGTGTGTGTGTGTGTGTGTGTGTGTGTGTGTGTGTGTGTGTGTGTGTGTGTGTGTGTGTGTGTGTGTGTGTGTGTGTGTGTGTGTGTGTGTGTGTGTGTGTGTGTGTGTGTATGCATGCGTGTGTGTGTGTACACATAGCTAAACCGTCATGGGTAGTGTTCCACTACAATAATCTCAACCAATTAGGAGACGCCATTTTGTAAATAATACTTCCAGTCAGTTTATTTGTCCGGGTTTTAATATGGTCAGTTTAAATACATAGTTTGATTTATATGGGCCTTAGCAAGTGTGTGTCCATGAGTGGTGTGTGTGTGTGTGTGTGTGTGTGTGTGTGTGTGTGTGTGTGTGTGTGTGTGTGTGTGTGTGTGTGTGTGTGTGTGTGTGTGTGTGTGTGTGTGTGTGTGTGTGTGTGTGTGTGTGTGTGTGTGTCTGTGTGTCTGTGTGTGTGTGTGTGTGTGTGTGTGTGTGTGTGTGTGTGTGTGTGTGTGTGTGTGTGTGTGTCTGTGTCTGTGTCTGTGTCTGTGTCTGTGTGTGTGTGTGTGTGTGTGTGTGTGTGTGTGTGTGTGTGTGTGTGTGTGTGTGTGTGTGTGTGTGTGTGTGTTAAGGGAAACGGATGTTTAGTATAAAGCAGATCTAAGGTCAACCTCCCTGATGTTCAGGATTTGGGGCAGGAGGGGCTGATCATAGATCTGTGGTTAACAGCAGCTTCTACCCATGAGCAGGAGGGGCTGATCATAGATCTGTGGTTAACAGCAGCTTCTACCCAGGAGTAGTGAGGGGCAGATCACAGATCTGTGCAGATCACAGATCTGTGCTTAACAGTAGCTTCTACCCAGGAGCAGGGAGGGGCTGATCACAGATCTGTGGTTAACAGCAGCTTCTACCCAGGAGCAGGGAGGGGCTGATCACAGATCTGTGGTTAACAGCAGCTTCTACCCAGGAGCAGTGAGGGGCTGATCACAGATCTGTGGTTAACAGCAGCTTCTACCCAGGAGCAGGGAGGGGCTGATCACAGATCTGTGGTTAACAGCAGCTTCTACCCAGGAGTAGTGAGGGGCAGATCACAGATCTGTGGTTAACAGCAGCTTCTACCCAGGAGCAGGGAGGGGCTGATCATAGATCTGTGGTTAACAGTAGCTTCTACCCAGGAGCAGGGAGGGGCTGATCACAGATCTGTGGTTAACAGCAGCTTCTACCCAGGAGCAGGGAGGGGCTGATCACAGATCTGTGGTTAACAGCAGCTTCTACCCAGGAGCAGGGAGGGGCTGATCACAGATCTGTGGTTAACAGCAGCTTCTACCCAGGAGCAGTGAGGGGCTGATCATAGACCTGTGGTTAACAGCAGCTTCTACCCAGGAGCAGGGAGGGGCTGATCACAGATCTGTGGTTAACAGCAGCTTCTACCCAGGAGCAGTGAGGGGCTGATCACAGATCTGTGGTTAACAGCAGCTTCTACCCAGGAGCAGGGAGGGGCTGATCACAGATCTGTGGTTAACAGCAGCTTCTACCCAGGAGCAGTGAGGGGCTGATCACAGATCTGTGGTTAACAGCAGCTTCTACCCAGGAGCAGGGAGGGGCTGATCACAGATCTGTGGTTAACAGCAGCTTCTACCCAGGAGCAGTGAGGGGCTGATCACAGATCTGTGGTTAACAGCAGCTTCTACCCAGGAGCAGGGAGGGGCTGATCACAGATCTGTGGTCATTTAACAGCAGCTTCTACCCAGGAGCAGGGAGGGGCTGATCACAGACCTGTGGTTAACAGCAGCTTCTACCCAGGAGCAGGGAGGGGCTGATCACAGATCTGTGGTTAACAGCAGCTTCTACCCAGGAGCAGAGCAGTGAGGGGCTGATCACAGATCTGTGGTTAACAGCAGCTTCTACCCAGGAGCAGGGAGGGGCTGATCACAGATCTGTGGTTAACAGCAGCTTCTACCCAGGAGCAGGGAGGGGCTGATCACAGATCTGTGGTTAACAGCAGCTTCTACCCAGGAGCAGGAGACCTGTGGTTAACAGCTGTGTAGGACCGGACGTTAAGTCTGGCAAACGGACAGCGTTTAGTCTCAAGGAGAGTCGGTGACCTGAACTGCTCTCTGGGTAGAATGACAAGACGATGCTAACAGGTGTCCCAAATGGCACCCTAGGTCCTGTTTCCTACATAGTGCACTGCACTTCTTCCCTTTCAGGCCCTGATCAGAGGCACCAGTATACTGTAGTGAACAGAGACTAGGGAGTCCTATTCCCACTGAATGTGCTGTATATTGACGTTTTCATACTTTTCCTCTTTGAAAATATATAATCCACTGTCCGTTCCTGTCCCGACCATGTGACCATGTGACCATGTGACCATGTGGCCATGTGACCATGTGGCCATGTGACCATGTGACCATGTGACCATGTGACCATGTGACCATGCGACCATGTGACCATGTGACCATGTGACCATGTGACCATGTGACCATGTGACCATGTGACCATGCGACCATGTGACCATGTGACCATGTGACCATGTGACCATGCGACCATGTGACCATGTGACCATGTGACCATGTGTGTGTGACACCCCTACAACCCTTACCCTGTCCCAGCTGGGCCTTGTTGAGGGCCTCCTTGGCCGATCCGAACCCCAGCTCCCTGCAGACCACACTGGCTGCCTTTAGGTCCCACAGGTGGTCCGACACGGTCCCCCACTTCCCCTCTCTCAGTACCTCCACCCTGCCCTCCCCCAGCCTGGGGCCTGCTTTCAGACGCACCCCCAGCTAGAGGAGGAGAGAGGGGAGGGGGAAGGGGAGAGGAGTGAGAGAGGGGTAGGAGGGGGGAGAGAAGGGTGAGGTAAAAGTGTGAGTCATAAGAATTGCCCAAGGGATGATTTGTCAATAATAGCTGTGCAGGTGAAGATAAGAGAGGTTTTCATTCAGAGGAAAGCCTGAACGCGGAGTCCTTTATTATTTATAATAAACGTGAGACCCAACTACCAGAACAGGTTTCTTACTCGTCGTCTCTCCCCCCTCTCCTCCCTGTCCCCCTCCCCTCCCTGTTACCCCTCTCCTCCCTGTCCCCCTAGCCTCCCTGTCCCCCTCTCCTCCCTGTCCCCCTCTCCTCCCTGTCTCCCCTCCCCTCCCTGTCCCCCTCTCCTCCCTGTCCCCCTAGCCTCTCTGTCCCCCCTAGCCTCTCTGTCCCCCTCTCCTCCCTGTCCCCCTCTCCTCCCTGTCCCCCCCTCCCCTCCCTGTCCCCCCTCTCCTCCCTGTCCCCCCCTAGCCTCTCTGTCCCCCCTCTCCTCCCTGTCCCCCCTCTCTTCCCTGTCCCCCCTCTCCTCCCTGCCGCCCCTCTCCTACCTGTCCTCCCTGTCCTCCCTGTCCTCCCTCTCTTCCCTGTCCTCCCTCTCTTCCCTGTCCTCCCTCTCTTCCCTGTCCCCCTCTCCTCCCTGTCCTCCCTCTCTTCCCTGTCCTCCCTGTCCTCCCTGTCCCCCCTCTCCTCCCTGTCCTCCTCTCTTCCCTGTCCCCCTCTCTTCCCTGTCCCCCCTCTCCTCCCTGCCGCCCCTCTCCTCCCTGTCCTCCCTCTCCTCCCTGTCCTCCCTCTCTTCCCTGTCCTCCCTGTCCTCCCTGTCCCCCTCTCCTCCCTGTCCTCCCTCTCTTCCCTGTCCCCCTCTCCTCCCTGTCCCCCTCTCCTCCCTGTCCCCCTCTCCTCCCTGTCCCCCTCTCTTCCCTGTCCCCCCTCTCCTCCCTGTCCCCCTCTCCTCCCTGCCGCCCCTCTCCTCCCTGTCCTCCCTCACCTCCCTGTCCCCCCTCACCTCCCTGTCCCCCCTCTCCTCCCTGTCCCCCTCTCCTCCCTGTAACCCCTCCCCTCCCTGTCCCCCCTCTCCTCCCTGTCCCCCCCTCCCCTCCCTGTCCCCCCTCTCCTCCCTCTCCTCCCTGCCCCCTCTCCTCCCTGCCCCCCTCCTCCCTGCCCCCCTCTCCTCCCTGTCCCCCTCGCCTCCCTGTCCCCCACTCCTCCCTGTCCCCCTCTCCTCCCACTCCTCCCTGCCACCCCTCTCCTCCCTGCCCCCCTCTCTTCCCTGTCCCCCCTCTCCTCCTTGCCCCCTCTCTCCTCCCTGCCCCCTCTCCTCCCTGTCCCCCCTCTCCCCCCTCTCCTCCCTGCCCCCTCTCCTCCCTGCCCCCTCTCCTCCCTGCCCCCCTCTCCTCCCTGTCCCCCTTCTCCTCCTTGCCCCCTCTCTCCTCCTTGCCCCCCTCTCCTCCCTGCCCCCCTCTCTTCCCTGTCCCCCCTCTCCTCCCTGTCCCCCCTCTCCTCCTTGCCCCCTCTCTCCTCCCTGCCCCCCTCTCTTCCCTGTCCCCCTCTCCTCCCTGTCCCCCCTCTCCTCCTTGCCCCCTCTCTCCTCCCTGCCCCCCTCTCCTCCCTGTCCCCCTCTCCTCCTTGCCTCCTCTCTCCTCCCTGTCCCCCTCTCCTCCCTGTCTCCCCTCTCCTTTTCTTTCTCTCCCTTTCTCTCTCCTCTTCTCTCTCTCTCTCCCTCCCTCTCTCCCTCCTTACCTGGACGTCGGGGGAGCGGGTGGTCTCCCGAGGAGAGGCGTGTGAACTGGTGTCCAGGTACACAGCGCACCACGGCGTACATGCCCCCTGACAGGTGACCTGGTTCCTGGGGAGGGAGAGCTGGGAGTGGCACTGGGAGAGAACAGGCTCCGTACCCAAACACTTGACCTGCTCTACCCAGTAACCCTTCTTACTGGACAGACCTGCTAGTCTGGAGGGGAGAGGGGGAGGGGGAGAGAGAAGGGGAGGGGGAGAGGGGGAGGGGAGGGGAAGGAGAGGAGGGGGAGGAGGAGAGGGGAAGAAGGGGGAGAGGAGGAGAGGAGAGGGGAAGAAGGGAGAGAAATATGAATCACCACCATAACAAATGAAAGACAGGCAGAGAACAAACAATAAAAATAAAACACAAACGAGCAGATATGTACCTTGTGGAGGGATCTGCCAACATAGTTTTGAAAGAAACAGAAGAGCGTCCCATAGTTTCCTGAAAGAAACAGAAGAGTATTACTACCAGTCCTCCTCTAGGGACAGAATACTGGTTAATACCTCTACCAGTCCTCCTCTAGGGACAGAATACTGGTTAATATCTCTACCAGTCCTCCTCTACAGACAGAATACTGGTTAATACCTCTACCAGTCCTCCTCTAGGGACAGAATACTGGTTAATACCTCTACCAGTCCTCCTCTAGGGACAGAATACTGGTTAATACCTCTACCAGTCCTCCTCTAGGGACAGAATACTGGTTAATATCTCTACCAGTCCTCCTCTACAGACAGAATACTGGTTAATACCTCTACCAGTCCTCCTCTATAGACAGAATACTGGTTAATACCTCTACCAGTCCTCCTCTAGGGACAGAATACTGGTTAATACCTCTACCAGTCCTCCTCTAGGGACAGAATACTGGTTAATACCTCTACCAGTCCTCTAGGGACAGAATACTGGTTAATACCTCTACCAGTCCTCCTCT